>NC_067489.1:5196094-5351094 GCF_947179515.1 Apodemus sylvaticus | reverse complement strand
TAGAATTCAACTTTTAGAAGCTGAGCACAGGTGTACCAGAGTCTATGTGGAGATTCCTAGGCCCCGTGTGCCCTGCTCAGATCTGCAGAAGTATAAATAGTGGGTTCTGTGTGTTGGGGGGACTACACATGCTTGCTGATCTCCAAAGACTTATATAAAAAAAAGGAGTTTTCTAGAACTCTTATTGGAAAAGTGGTTGTTTCAAAATGGTTCTGGAATTATTTCTTAAAGGGAAAAAATAGCATCTAAGCCAACTCGGGATTTTTCAGTCTTTTGAGGGAAGTAAATGTTTCTTTTTATAAGCTTTTAGAGTTCACAGAATGCCAAGAATTAAAAGAAAAGACATTGCTTTTTATCATGAAGAAACAAGTAAGTGACAGAGAGGCTCAGAGATATTTGCAATAAATGATGAACAAATACATAAATGAAATTGGGAGGTCGCAGAGTGTGGCTTGCACAGGTGTGGTTTCCAGCTGGTTAAAATAAGCCCAGGATGCACTGTGCTGCAGCTGGAGTAGAGGAGCATACTGTTGTCTTCTGCTTTTCCAGATAAGCAAAGCACTCCCAGGAATGTAGTATTCAAGGGGTTTGCTCTAGAAGAAAAGATATTCTAGTCTTCCCAGTATAAATGGTTCCTTGTAACAATCTTTACGTCATAGAGTCAGAATGCTTTCACTGTTTGAGGAGTTAGAACTGGAGTATGATGGGTCTGCCTGTAGTTTCCATACATTTCCTGCCCAGGGTCCTTGTGGTATCTGCAAGATCATATATATGGAGCTTCTTGGGAGATGCAGTCCACATGCTATGCCAAGTACCATATGGGTCCTTCCCACAAACTCTGCATGCTGTGTCAGTGGTCTTCTGGCACAGTTATTCCGTGAACCATGTGCCATCTGAGCACAAATAATTCATAAAGGAAAGGTATGTGGTTACGTGAAATGAGCACTTCCGATGCATCACCATAAGTGACAGAGGGTTAGCAATTTTAAAAAAATTATATAAATATGAATTTTATTGATATACTTATTCACAGACATGCTTTAACTCATGATAGTTCTACCAAATGACTCTGAAGGACCAGGAGTATTTTGATGTCTTCTTACTGGAGCTATGCTGACTATAATGATAATGGATGATGGTCTGCAGAATGGCAAATACATAGTTGTGTTTATCACACAACTTCCTGCGTGTCTCTGAATCTGTCTGAATGTGTATGATAGCACATGCCCAGACTGCCAAACACTGTTCTCTTCCTACTGGGCACACACAACCTTGTTTAGTTCAAGGTCAGGTTTGCTATGGTGTTTTCCATCCATTGTCAGAAGGATGCATCACCATCATGGGTGAAGGATCAGAGCTCCAAACTGGTATGTCCTAGACACCTTGTAGAAGAAACATAGGCACTGGGTTAAGGGGCATTTTTATGTCACATTCAAAAATCTGAGGCATCCTCCAAAGACCTTCTTCACTATGAATCAATTACATCACAAGCTTTCTGGCATTTCAGGGGCCATGTACCTCTATTTTTGTTTGTTTGTTTCCTATGCAGAACAAAATGATGTGGGGAATCTCCATGATCCAGCTGCCAGTGGAAGCTCTTCTAAGCAGAAACAATTAACACGGGTTTCATTAGACATTGGGGAAGAATAAAACCAAAACAACAACAACAAAAAGAGCAGCTAAAGATTCTTAGAGAATTGTTCTTATCTAGGTAGCTATACTCTCAACCAAATGGCTGTTTCCTTTACTGTCCTCAAAGTTGATTGGAAGTCACCCTATATTCATATAGGATGAGATGCTAGTTAGCAAGAAAGATGGTGGATTCTATCCAGGTCAGCCGTTGGTGGGGTGGCTAACTGTTCTGCTTTTTTCTCTTTATCTTCTTCAAGTAGAAATAACTTCTCTGAAAATAAGATATTGTGTGGGGAAGTGGGGGAAATGAAAATGATGTTTATGGTAGGGGAGGGGTGTGTGTGTGTATGCGTGCGTGTGTGTGTGTGTGTGTGTGTGTGTGTGTGTGTTTGTGTGTGTGAGTTTGAAGACTCTGTGGTTCTATTCTCAGGAAACACTGTACTTTTTGAAAGATGTGATTTAGAGCCGGGCACAGAAAACTGTCAACCCACTCTATAACATGCAGGCTGCTGTGGGTGGAGAGCCAATCCAGAGCGTTTTCTATGCTTCTGTGTCTTGTTTTGATGTTTTCTGCATTGATATTTTCTGTAGAAGCAGAAGATTAGAGTCATGGTCAGTGCAGGGATCAAGGCTGTAAGACCCCAACACAGAATCAGGGACCACACATACTAAGGAGAGCCTGAATTTTTACCACAGAATCCTGAGGGAAATGCAAAATTGTGTAGTTTAATGAAAGTGTGACCAGCTTTCTAAGATCAAGCTGAAAACTGTCTGTGTGAGGAAATGATATAAAATTGGATGCATAGAATCTTTGGGTTTATTCAGGGGGGGAGGGCCTGGGTACCAGAAAGCACAGGTTCAGAACTCTCCCTTGGCAGGCTGCTGATGCTTAGCTCAAATTAAAAAAAAAAAATGGAGTGTGATATTCTCAGATGAGTTTATCATTTTTTTCAAAGCTAAAAGACATAATTTTAAAATTCACACACCAAAATTCACACAACTTCTATTCATTATATTATTGTGAGGTTTTGTTTTGTTTTGCAGGAAAGACTGTTTTTTCTTGTTTTATGTGCCTGGAAAAATGAAGCAGGGACTTTTTTTAAATCAAGAGTGCTTTTTATACATTTATTGACTAAAAGTGCATTAATTATTTGCAGGGCAATAATGATTTGTGTGAGAAAACATTAGAGTCAAGTGGACAACAGTTAAGTAGGGAAAGTTTCAGAGGTAGAGAAAAGGTGACGCTCCTGGCTAGGAAGGAGCACGGGGCAGTTCACCCCAGTAGGTACTGGGTTACTGTCCAAGGAAGAACTTTCTATTCTGGTGATTGCTGCTTCAGGCTCTGACTGGTGGGTAATTCCTGAGTTCCTGACTGAGCGATTCTGAAGGAAAGACAATTCATTAAAAGGAATTCTTAGGACCCTTCTTATTTCGTAAGTCTTAAACTATTAGGAAAATAAAGGGAAGAACAGAAAAAGATAAACAGAGAATAAAGAAGTGAGTCTATAAACACAGTTGAAGAGACCGGCAGGAGAGACCCTTTAACCATTCAGAAAAGTCTTCAATATATACCCTATAACTTCAATATATACCCTATAACTTTGCCTTATATTCTAAGATGACTCAAAACATGTTAAATTCAGTTGGTTAAGATACATGCATTGTGATTCTCTTGGTGTCTGGGACATTTGTTTATCAGTCCTGAGGTGAGCAGGAAACTGCTCAGGGTGAAGTTCAGCTCCAGGAGTGCCGGAGGTGCTATATCTCAAAAAGTAAATGAATGTCTGCTGATTGGTTAGTCTGAGGAGCAGTGATGAAATGTCATAGGCCTGCTTGCTCTCTCTGCCCTGATGTTTTTAGCTGTTTTTCTGAGATCCTGTTCTTAGAAGATTATTGACCACCCACCTTGGTCAAATTTCACTCATCTTAAATTCTTGCAAATTCCATTCATCTTAAATTCTTCCCAGCAGTCTTTAAGGATGGATGGGTGGCACCTCCATTCTAGCAAGAGTGCTCACCCCAGGTGGGTGTGCTGACTCCCACAAGGTGACCTCAGTAAGGTGGAGGGATTTCAATTGCTCTGCCTTGGAGGATAACTACTGCTTCTTTCCGCAGGGAATATCCTTCTGTGTGGGCTGCGGGGAATCTTCTCAAAATGTACCACTCATGCCTCCTGCATACACAGCTCTCTCTGGCTTTGCTTGCCAGGAGTGGTCTGGAGGCCTTATTGTGCTTCCTGGGAAATGTCTTCTGTCTTCTGCTGTGGTTTCCTGCTTCACACTGTCCATTTGTTCACACAGCACACCTTGTCTATTGTGTGGTCTTCTGCTCATATCATGTGACCTACTGTGCAGTGCACTCTCCTCAGGCTCTGTGTGGAGGCTTTCTACTGTTGCCATTCCCCCGGGGCATTCTCTCAGGTTATATCAGAGATTGGGGGTAATTTATTTTTGTCTTATGGAAAGAAGTACATACACACAGACACACACACACAGACACACACACAGACACATACACAGACATATGGGCACACATGCACACATACACACACAGACATACATACACATACACACATTTATACAGAGACATACACATACATACATACACAGAGGCACACATAGACACACAACCTCACATTTACTTAAACAGATGTATATGCTCACACACAATATGCCTAAAAAGATACAGCACCTACATAGAAATTGAATGAGCCATAATAGCTAGCTACTTCCAATGATCTGCATCCTGTAAAATACCTTCTCAGGCTATGTGTTATGTCTTCATACTTATAATGCTAGCACTTATGGGGTAGAAGCAGGAGGATCTAACATTCAAGGTTATCTTCAATGAGAATAAGGCCAACCTGGGCTACATGAGACCCTGACCCCACTAAAAATTAAAAACGGAATAGTCTACAGGTTTTGGGAAAGTTGCTACATGGAAGGATTACCTGGCAGATCTTTTATTATACTGGTAATAGACAACAAGAAGAGTAACAGCAAAACTCAAAGCATAATAACAGCATTATGCTCAGTGGGAACGGTGACCGTCCACCCAGGAGGTGAGCTCCATTTCTCTCCTTTTCTAAGCTTGATGTGAATGGAAAATGACTTATCTGAGGGGTAATTGTACTTGATTATTTTTTATTAGATTGCTTTTTATTCATGCTTGTTCTGAATGTGAATTCCTGCTCAGCATGTCTGCGCTAAGGCGTGGAGGAAATGGCTTTGCTAATGAGACACACAAAGATGGGGCAGCGAAGGGAAGGGGGTACCTTTGTCAGGGCTGTGCCAAGTTGCACCCCTAAGAAATCACTCCACACAGCAGATCTTGGATAAGAGGTTTATCAGGAGGAATGGAGACATGAGGGGGGAGGGGGGAGGGAACAGGAAAGGGAGAGGAAGATAGGATGGCAGGGGCCTTTTGTGCACTATGCCTGGCATGCCTGGTGGTATCAGGTGATGGAGCAAGCTACCCAGGTCTCTCTGCCTCTGAAAGGCAGGTTGGTAGAGCAACAAAATTACACCACTAACTGCATATTGAGGCAAGCATGTCCCTGAAGCAATGAAGGTTCTAGAAGGGTTACAAATCTGTTTCCTGCATTAACACTGCAAACTGACATTCCATCAGTTAAAAAACTTCCATTATGTGAGGTCAGAGGCAGGGTTCTGCCTAAAGCAACATATAAATGGTGAGAATTATAAAGTCTGCTAGACCATCCTTGGTATAATATCCTTCTTTTACACCCAACACACTTTCAAGAAAGCAAACTTTAAGTCACTTGTCATATAATGGGAAAGCTATTTAGCAACCTTGGCCAAATCCATTAACTATACCAGCCCAGTTCAATTTCTGATTACGGTGGTGATTAGGGAGCAGAGACATTTGCACTTTACTAATTGCGAGGGAGTTTACTATGATCAGTCATGGCTTCTGAGACACCCTAAACACCACTGAACGGTCAAGCAGCCCATGAATGGCAGCTGAGGCCATTCTGTTTTTGGCAATGGAAACACCTCAGAGTCCAGGAGAAGTCATATCTATTGTATTCCTTTATCTCTTTCTTCAGTGCCTGTGAACTTGGTCAAGAAACTGAAATTTACAAGCACAGCAGTGCAGAGCCAGAGTGACTATTGAGTGTAGTGATGTAGCACAGGGTAGACCTGAGAGGGAGTCTCTTTATCAGGCAAGCTACGGCTGCCCTGGACCCTTTTGTCCGCCCCAAAGTGCTGCTGCCACCATCTGTGTTCACAGAGACAGAGGGTGGGGTTCCCCTACACATCCCAAGCACGTGTATAGGACAAGCAATTTTCCGAACAGATCTGTTATTTAATCCTTTCACCTGGATTAGTACAGGACAGAAATCACTATCTATGGTATCAGTCCATTAACTCCTTGGCCCTTCTTCTTACTTCTGTCCTCAAGCCAAGCGTGCCTTTGCAGTCCAGAGATGACTCACCCTGAATGCACGTGGTCAAGGACAGGGTGGAGGAGCTAGCTTGAAGGTGGGTTCATCTCCTTATATTTTCCCATTTGTTTTCTACATCAACAAACACTTATTAAATGCCAGGTTGTACCTTACTTGAGTCCTAGAAAATACAGCCCTTATGATAGGCAATATAACCGGTTAGTGACAAATGAAATATAAGAAAACACATAATTACTTTATATGTGATAAGTATAATGAAATCAATTTGACAGAAGTTTATTGAAGAGCATTTATATGACAAAAGGTGTCACACAGTTGAAAAGAACAATAAACCATGATTACCTGAGAGGGATGATTGGTCTGATAGGAGACGATATTATGATCTAGAGCACCATCCATAATGGTAGTGTAAATGTTCTGGATGCCAGATCTACAGAAAACATGTCACAAAAGTTATATAAATGTCTTTAAGAGATGTCATTGCTTCCTCCCCAGACTACAGACAGGAGACAGGAGAGCACACATTGGTGCCCCCAGCACTCAGGTTTTCTGCCTTCCAAGCTCTGTGGTTTGGGAGAAGGGCCCCCAAGGCTTATGAAAGGACCAAAGTTTGGAGGGTTTGTAAAGCATAACCCAGTAGAAATAGGGTTGAGCATGCAAAGGTGAAGGGCACGCCCGTGGGAACTGAGGCCAGGGCACACTTTAACAGATACACAGGTCAGTGGAAAGGAGGTAAGGCCGCAAGGATGGGCCAGCAGGTCCACAGTGGGTTTCATGATACACAGTGAAGAGATACGCTAGTCATCAGTCCATGAGGCTACAAAATACTTGAGGCATAATAGTACACAAGTTTTATTTCACTTCATGGAGGATTATTCTGTGTCTTTGGGCTCATGACAATACAGCATATCCGGGCAGGGATTTGTAGCAGAGAGGAGTGCTCACTATACTGTGGCCAGAAAACACAAAGACAGTGGGGAGTAAGGGCCCCAGTATCTCCTCCAAGAACAGGACAAATAATAAAACTTCTACTTGGTCCTGTATCCTAAGCCTCCATCTCCTTATAGTGGTGCTGTTGTCTGATTACAAAAGCCCTCAACACTTGAATTTTAGGAACAGCCCAGATCTCAGCTTCAAATGCAATAACCCCACCTCTTTCCAAAGAGGTGACTTCTTTCCAAAAGATGACTTCTTCAGTCACTCTTAATGCTAATATACAGAAAAAAAAAAGTAAAGTAGACTTAGGAATGCAATCCACATTTTGGCAGTATGCATAGATGCTTGGGAGCCTTATGAGACTGTAATCCACTGACCAAGTTAAATGTTGTCATGTCAAGTTGTGTTAATGGCAAAGAGAAGTCGACTCATTTACTACAGGATGTGCAGCAGGATCACCTCTGGAACTAGTTAGTGCTCATTCCTGTCTCATGCCTGTATTTTGGTTTCCATATGTCTTACAGCAACACCTGTGAGGCATTACTAGTAACGCTGACATGATTATCTCAGGGACCTCCCACAGACAGTATGTGTGATAAACTAATGCTGATTGTCAGTTTTCCAAGAACTAGAATCACCTAGGAGACAAATCTCTGGAACCAAGTATCAAGAAGTTTCTAGATTGGATTAGCTTCTGTGTATGTCTGAAAAGGATTATCTAGAACCAGTTTATTGTGTGTGGAGGTCTACTGTGAATGTGGATGGCAGCACCCCATGGGCTGGGATGAATGACTGAATAAAAAGGAGAACCCAGCCATGTATTAGACTCATCTCTCTGCTTCTTGACTGTGACTCTAATGTGACCAATTCCCTTCTACTCTAGCCACTGATATTTCCTTCACCACAATGGGCAGTACTTTCTGAGCCAAAATAGACTCCACTTTCTTTATGTTGCCTTTATCACAGCAACAGTCAAAAGTCACAAAGACACCCTTGTGGAGGAAAAGGTGGTCTCCACAAATGTATTTATGTCTGATGGCCTTGAACAAGTAGTCAGAGGGAGACCACAATTCTAACACCTATACGCATTTCCAGAACTATAGGCAAATGTCACAGCTCCTACTGCAGCAGTGAGCCCATGGCAATCTTAGCTTTATTACCCTGCTCTAACAAAAGGCATTTCTGCCAAAGAAAAAGTCAGCCAGCCTTAACATGATACCCAGTTCTGAAAACTTTATATACTCATGTCTATAATTAATGTTACACTAAGAATAGATAAAAAGATACAAGACAACAAATTATATCTACACATCATTACTGTCTCTCTGCTGTAATTTACTTATTGGAGTGTTATATCATCCCTGAATCAAGTGGTTCATATAATTATTTTTAAACAAACTGGACTGTAAACCTTAGATCTAATATAGCAGCAATAGCTTACTAAAAGGTTTAAGAAAAGATGACCCAATGATTTAATATGATCTTAGTGAATGGTCTAGTATTGTATTTCCTTTATTTGTTGACATGATTCATGGTGTGATATGGCTTTATCTGGATTTCACCAGTAATCTAATAAGCTTATTCTTGTTCTAGGAGCAAATTCAAGAAACCACCTTGTGTTTGGTTGTTCTGCATCTATCTCCTCTGTGGCACAATGGTTTCTTCATATTTTATTGCTTTATACAAAGGAGATGTTAAAATATACAGTTTTGCATATTGTTTCTCTGTACTTTATTGAGGTTGGGGGATTGGTGAAAGAATTCCTCAGAGAGGAAAGGTTTTAGCATGACTTTGTAATAGTGAATGCTTCTGTTCTTTTATAGGATTCATTACCCGTGTTAGGGTCTAGTCGGTTCCTAAGAACAGACTCAAGCATCTCAGTCATTGATTGAGTTGAAGGCTATTCATAAATCAGGCACACTATTTTCTTTCTTAAAATACTACTACAAGCAAGAACAATTTCATAAGCTTTACTTTTGAGACTACACACACACACACACACACACACACACACACAAGGAAATAAATATCATGAGTAACAGAAACATGATTTTAGTTTTTCAAGAAGACCTTGTTTTGACTTTTGGGCACATGGCCCTTAACAGAGCAAGGGCAGGGATGTACTCAGGCATGGCAATTTTGATTCCATCATAAAGTGAGGGAGTGTGGGAACTACTGCTATATGGGTCTTGCTCACACATGTGAGTTTTGGCCATGCCTGGGTGCACGTGTGGCTGGAATAGTTTGCTACCAAGTTTATGCTAAAAGATTATTACCTCGCTAGATTTCATCAACTTGACAAAAATTATGGTGTCTGGGAAGAGAGAACCTCTGTTGAGAAAATGCTTCTATCAGATTGGCTTCCAGGCAAGTCTTTTGACAGACTTTCCTGATTAATGATTGGGAGCTCACTGGAGATCATGCCACCCTTTGGGTGGGGGTCCTGAATGTTATAAGAAAGTGGGCTGAGTAAACCATGAGGAGAAAGCCAGTAATCAGCATCCCTTCATGGCCTCTGCTTCTGGTCCTGCCTCCAGGTTCCCTCTATTTCCTGCCTTGCCTTCCTTTCATAATGGATTGTCAGTTATAAAACTTTCCTCTAAGTTGCTTTTGGTCAAAGTGTTTATCAAAGCAATGGAAAGAAAACTAAGCAGATTATAGACCACATGAACTAATGTCACATTTGTTCAATTCTGTGCCTCCTGTGGTTATTAAGCTACAGCGTAGATTTGGAAACTTACTGAAAGCAGCAGGAGTTGTGACAGAAATATCAATGTAGTGAGTTTCAGAAAACATGCATTTTCTATTAAAATGTGAAGCCCTTAAGCAGGGAGAGAAAGATCTGTCAGCAGATAAAAACAAATTGATGAGATCTCCTAGAATTCAATGGGAAATTGTCCTGTGGTCTTTAGGATTCCCTAAAACTGCCTATATATCCAGCCTGAACAGGGCGGGGGAAGGGCGTAAGTATATCAGTCCTTGACAGAGCACACTGGGGAGCCATAGGGTGCAGGCTGCAGGCTCTCAGGCTTCTTGTAAGACATGTCATCAACAGTATGGAATAATCCATCCAAAGGAAAGGTTAGTGCTGTGTATGCATACTGCTTAAAAAATATGTGATTTGGGCAATTGGAGACAGCCATAATCATGGAAATATAGGGGTATCTATAATTTCTGCTGACTTCAAAATTTCTTTGGAAGAAAAAGAAACTCTTACATTCACAAAGACTTACACAGTACCTCATTCATGAAACCTGTGTTTATTGAACTCTTCCCATGGGCAAAATGCTATTTTTAACACTGTAGGAAATGCAGATGTTACTTCAGGTAGTTGCTCCCAAGGGTATTATGGGTATGTAGAGTTAAACACACTAACAGTATAAGGAAGTGGCTGACCGTTTGGGACACCACTACATAAGTGCAGGGTTATACCACACAGTGGTACAGGAAGCTAAAGCGAGGGGGACTAAGGCACCAACCTCAAGCTATACAACCGGAGTCTTGGACATTCATTTCAAGGGTATAGCTTCCAGGTATTTTCGTTGAATAGATCCATCATTAATGATGAAATTGCTAATAAGTTATAATTTATATGAAAGAGAGAGGCTTTAGGTTAGTGATCCCTCAAAGCTGACAGGGCTGTGGGAAGCACAGTTTACAAAGTATGCTACAAAAAATGAGAGAAAGGAAAGAGGGGAGGGGAGGAAGAGAATGAGGAGGAGAGAGGGAAGGGATGTGGGAAAGAGATGCCATTGAGGGAGGACCTGAAAAACGCAACTATTTATGAAAACACTCACTTGTTTAAAGACATTTGTTGCATATCATTCATGTGTTAGCATCACAGATCCCTAGTGAAGCGGTTTAATATTGTATCCTGCCTATGACACTCCAGTGAGGACGGGCGTTACTCAAGCGATGGTTTATCGCTGACTCACTAGGCCTCGGTTGAGAACTAACTAACATTTAAACCCATTGTGAAGCTGAGCTGTGGAGCAAGGAACATCCAAGCATGGTGTATAATGGTAAGAACTAGCAGGTGACCTTGGGATTACATAGCAGAGGAAAGCAAGCAGCTGAAGAGGACGTGATTGGCTGTGACTTGAGGTGTATAGATATCATCCTCTGTAAAGCCTGAGCATTCGGAACCTTGAAGAACAGAGTTTAGCATGTTCAGCTGGAAAGTTGTCCCGTGTTTGAAGGGGAGGCTGCCTGAGGAGTAGGCAGGTTGGAGGAGCCACTGGATTCTAGGGGATTTGAGCAGAAATGGAGATAAATGGAGTATCCTCTGGGGTTGAAGAGAGACTAGGGCAAACATTAAACAAGGTGAAATGTATAGAGAATTGTTTTGGGGAGATTGAATCCCAGCACTCAGATTGTAGAAGCAGGATGGTCAAAAGTTCCAGGCCAGCCTGGCCCACAAGGAGATACTTTCATAAACAAACAATAAACCACAGATACTAGTTACATAAATGGGGAGAGAGTTCTTAGGTGTGTGTGTGTTTACGTGTAAGAAACAATAAGTGTGTTCCATGGGAAGGAGCCTCTGATATGCTATGTCACAGATGGGTGATTTTAGATGACAATAGCATTTTATATCAAAAATGGAACAAAGGATTTGGGGTATTTTTCCTCATAATAATAAACCTTATTGATAGATACATGTCTTAGGGTGTCTATTGCTGTGAAGAGATGCCAGGACTGTAACAGCTCTTATAAAGGAAAGCGTTTACTTGGAGCTGGCTTACATTTCAGTGGCTCAGTCCATTATCATCATGGCAAGAAGCATGGCGGCAGGCAGGCCAACATGGTGATGGAGAGGCAGCTGAGATTTCTGCATCAGGATCCACAGGCAACAAGGAGATGAGGCATTGGACCTGGCTTGAGCTTCTGAAACCTCACAACCCAAACCCAGTGTCTAAAAATATTGTATTCACTTATAAATTTTTGTTATATAGCCCACTTATATTGGGAGCATAGGTATTTGACTATGTTTATAAGTAATATGAAGAATGCCATACCGCTAAATGCCCACAAAGGTCTGAAGTTGTTTCTGTGGCTATAATGGGTAATTTTGTTGAAATCAGAATTTGATATGTATGCACCTGATAGCATTCTGTTAGGGATAACAGCTTCTATTTCTTGCTATGATGTAGCTTCCAAGTGATTTTACTTGAAAAAACATAGCTACACACTGCTGTACCTCCTTATAAGGTAATCACATGCCTGCCTCTTCCTTTACTGGTGATGGTGGTTGGAGTTCAGATATCTAATGCTCACTCTGGCTTCATCTCATTTTCCAAAAAATATTTTGAATATCAAGGAGTTTTAACAGTATACAATATTTGCATTAGTTTTTCCCAAAGCCTTATGTAAAAATTGAGGAAAAATGGAAATACTAAAGTGAAATTGAAACATCTCTCATAGACACATATGCTTGGTTTGCTTACCGGCTCCACAGTTTGCCTCTCATTCCCACTCCTACTTCTAAATATCTCTGAAGCAGGTGCACATTCCATCAAAAAGTAATGTCTGGCATTCCTGATTAGTTGGATATAAATCACCAGCATGTCAATCTTTTGCAGTAAAAAAATTGTTTATAACTTATTGCTATATAATTTATGTCAGCTAATCATCTTTGAGAGTGTGTGTCCATCTAACCATGTCTTCTATATTAATAGACCTGTGCAGTTATCACCATAATTGCCTTAGGATTTCTATTCTTCAACAAACATTATGACCAAGATGCAAGTTGGGGAGGAAAGGGTTTATTGAGCCTACGTTTCCATGCTGCCATTCATCACTAAAGGAAATCAGGACTGAACTCAAGCAGGTCAGGAAGCAGGAGCTGATGCAGAGGCCATGGAGGGATGTTTCTTATTGGCTTGCTCCCCCTGGCTAGTTCAGCCTGCTCTCTTATAGAACCCAAGACCACCAGCCCAGGGATGGTACCACCCACAAGGGGCTCTCTCCCCTTGATCACTAAATGAGAAAATGCCCCACAGCTGGATCTCATGGAGGCACTTCCCCAAGTGAAGCTCCTTTCTCTGTGATAACTCCAGCCTGTGTCAAGTTGACACACAAAACCAGCCAGTACAATAATCAACTTCAGAATATTTCTCTCAGTCCACATGGAAGCCTAGTATCTCTTTCAGCCTAATTTCCCTAGTGTAAAGTGACTCCTAAGCTATCAGGCATCAAAGCCTTGCACTTCCTGAAGATTTTATATAAATGGAGTCATAGAGAATGAATGTGTAGAATTCTCTGACTGCTTCCTTCACCAAATATGCTATAGTGTCTCTCAGTAATATGCTTATACCTTTACCAAATAATATTTCTGAATATAAATGAGTCACTGATACAATATCTTACCTATGCTTCTGCCTGTGTCAATTATAGTTATTTTTCCATTTTGACTATCAAGAATGCTGCTCCTAAGAATAAAACCACGTTTTCAAGAGTGTATCTTTCCACCTTTCTTGGTATACAGTAAAAATGGAAGCCCTGAATGTGAGCCCCAGAAGATGGCTAAGCCACATCTACAATGGAGTACTCTGTTAGTGCAAATGGTTTCTGATATCTCCGCTTATTTACAAGAACTTGTCTTTTCCTGTTTGGTTGCAGCCAACCTTACCCATCTTAGCATCTCTCAGATTTTGATTCAACTGATGCCTAATGATATTTAGCTTCTTTTTGTGTGTCCATTGGCCATTCGAACATTCTTCAAAGGGATTCTAATGAGTCTATTTGTCCAGTTTTTTATTATTAAGTTTCTTCATGTGTTCCAGGTATAAGGTCCCGATCAGATATGAGATTCTAAAGAATTTACTCCACTTGGGGGTTGTCTTTTTTACTTGTTAATAGTGCTCTTTGGGCATCTGCTGCTTGGACAAAGTCAATTTTATTGTCCCTTTTTTTTTTTTTTTTTTTTTACTGAGAAGCCAGTGTGTGATTTTAAGCAACAGAAACTCATGCCTATGCTTTCTCCTGGGAGTTCTGAAATGTTACTCTTATTCAAGTTAATGATCAAATTTTAGTTAATTTTTGCATGAAATTAGAAAACATAATTTGTACTATTTCAGGTATTTTTGCTTTATGACAATGTTATATGTTTCGCTGGAAATGAGCTCTGCTAGGGTTTTCCCTCCTTTGTTGGGTAGGGAGGAATATTCTGCAAATGTCTGCTAGTTCTGCTAGTTGAAGCTGGTTGGCTCTAACTCTTCACTCTGCTAGCTGATACTCAGTTGTTTCATTGGAAATGGGCTATCATAGAATCTGTTTTTATCTATCTCTCCCTTTGATTCCTGCAGTTTGTTGCACTGCAGTTATTTTTGGTGGCATTAAATACATTGGCATTCTCCAGGCATTTGGTATATTTCATGGTGTATTTAGTTATGTCGTACAGCTTGTGTTTATAAACTGGCCACCTTCAGGACCTGCACTGTTGTTACACAATAAAACAGCCATTCTGTATCAAGTTAATTATAGCTTTGGCTTCACTGTTCATGTGATAATTTATTATGGCCATGGGACACATACAAATAAGAATGTTTACTCAAAGCAGGGTAACTCGCAAATTATAGAAAGCCAGTCACACAGTATTTATTTAAGCAGAAAGCTGTTATTCTTATCATAATAAGGCCAAAGGAGGGAAAGATTTTCCAAATTTCACAGTAATAAAGATAGACATAACAATGTCATTTAATGTTTTCCAGAACGTTGTCATTCTTTGAAACAGGAGAAAGCCTCCTCCAAGTTGGTAGTAGGGCATCCTGTTTACAGGGGATGAAGACTTTCGCATGCTAAATACTGAACTGAGAGTGTGAGGTTCTAATTATTAATAGCTCCACAGGTGAGATGGGCATTCTTTTCTTAGAGATGCATATGAGTAGAGACAAGTCGAGAACCAGTCTTGAGGAAGTGGAGTTTCCATTTTGCAGAGTGAGAGTCTTTTCTGTAAATGTCTTTATGAATACGATGTGGGTATGCTACTCATACCAAGGTCAAGATGGGAGACAGAGAAAGTCTTCTGCTGATTGAAGTCACAATGCACAAAAGCTCAGCAAGATCACATCTGATCTTTCTCCTGCTGTAAACATGGTGCTCATCTTGTAGGAGAACAGGGCTACTTCCTCCTCCCATTACCAAGGCCAACTGCACCATGGGGCAACTCAAGGGGTAAAGGTCTTATTTGGCTCATAGTGGGGCCAGGCCTTGTAGAGGGAGCTTACCCCTCTCTCCATGTAGCAGGGTGCAGAGCTGGGTGGAATTGGGACCTGTTTATAAGCTCCATGGTCACTCCTTAGTGACCCACTCCCTTAATGAAGATGAAACCTCTTAAAACTTGTATAAGTGGCACAGCCTGGAAAGGGCCCTACCAGCAAGTCCGATGAACTGCGTTTGAGTTTCAGAACCAACTCTCACAAGTTGGCCTCTGACAAGTTCCCATGTGCATCGTGTGCACTGTGGTGCTCACACGAATACACTAAAATACACGATAAAAAAAGTTATATAGCCTTTACAATAGTGCTAGTATCTGGGAACTAAGTGTACAAATAGAAGCCTGTGAGGGACATATCCATTTCAAATTATAAGGAGCAGAAGGAAAAGGTCAGGAAAGAGTGTGATATGAGGAATTAGCAGTTTGCTGAAAAGCTGTCCATTTGTTGTGAATAAGGCAGGGATAACTTCCACCTAGTCAATATGGTGAGGAGTCCGCCCAAAACATTCCTAGCCCAGTTGTGGGAAGAATCAATAGTGGTGGCTGTATGAAAAGAGTTGGTGCACTGTTGGAAAATAAATGGCTTACATGGCTGTATGACAGTTAGCTAAACGTGTTGTTTTGGGCCTGAGGGTGGGGTGGCTCAGTGGATAAAGGGGTCTGAATCACAGGCCTGAGTTCATTTCCCAGAACCCACAGAAGTAGGAGAGAATGGCTTACTCTACAGAGCTGTGCTTTGGTCTCCATATGCCCAGTGTAAGCAGGCACACACACAAGCACGCAGGCACACGGTCAGGCAGACAGGCATGCACACCCACACTCATGAAGAGAGACAGAGACAGAGTCAGAGACAGAGAGAAAGATTCAGAGACAGAGATAGAGAGACGGAGAGTCTTCCAATACTACTGTCAATCAGGGTAATTTGTGTTCTTGACAAAACTGAAAATAATGTTCTCCAGCTCCATCCATTTGTCTAAGAATTTCATAAATTTATTGTTTCTAATGGCTGGATAGTACTCCATTGTGTATATATACCACATTTATAAGTGAGGTAACCCAGTCTCAAAAGATCAATCATGGTATGCACTCACTAATAAGTGGATATTAGCCTAGAAAATTGGAATATCCAAAACATAATCCACACATCAAATGATGTACCAGAAGAATGGAGGAGTGGCCCCTTCTTCTGGAAAGACTTAGTGTAGCAGTATAGGGCAAAACCAGAACAGAGAAGTGGGAAGGGGTGGATGGGAAAACAGGGGGAAGGAAGAAGGCTGATGGGACTTTCGGGGAGTGGGGGGTCAGAAAATGGGAATCATTTGAAATGTAAATAAAAAATATATCGAATAAAAAAAATTAAAAAAAAAACTCATCAAAAAAAAAAAAAAAAACAAGATTGTCTGACCTAGCTCTCCCCCAGTTCATAGGTCATCAACTATGTCAACTGGCTTTCGTTACTTAACACCCAAGAAGAGACATACAATTTAGGACACAAACCCTGTCATTGAGAAAAATACAAACTTGAAGAGTCAGAGTCGCCGAGAAGTACCGACACAGAGAAAGCTAATTTTTTAAAAGACACAGCAGTCTATCTAGTGCAAGGATTGGCTCCCCACATCATTCATTTTGTCTCTGTCATGCATTTTTTCAGAGAAAGAGGCTTCCAGGCTCAAATCTAGTTTCAAATATTATTTTCTAGGCTAATATCCACTTATTAGTGAGTGCATACCATGATTCATCTTTTGAGTCTGGGTTACCTCACTTAGTATGATGTTCTCTAGCTCCATCCATTTGCCTAACAGACAATCTTGTTTAAGGGCTGTGATGCAGACCCTAACGCATTCTCTGTCATGGCTGAATGTTAGGATAAGAGCATGAAGTAGATAGAGAGAACCTAGAAGTTGTCCAATCTGACCTTCCTTATTCCATCAATTATGTGTATATGTATGTACATGTATGTGCATACATGCACATACATTTACAATATACATATCCATGTACTCATGTATATACATATATGTACATATGCATATGTATGTATTATGTTTGTTTATATTCTGTACAAGAAGCCTGTTTTAGAACAGGGAACTTGGGTCCAGCAAGCTCGTTCCACTTGTAGGAGGAGCCTATTTTCCCACTTCACGACCTGTTCTTACAAGGGTGTGCTCATGGCTGATGTGTCCTGTAGGCAGCCTAAGGAAGTGGAGTTAGCCCTCCATCCGGCCAAAAAGAAGAAAAATCTTAGGAGAACTGTTCAAAAAAAAAAAAAAGTAAGTAAGTAAGTAAATTTGTTTATCACAGATAGTTTCTTTCATCAAGAAAAAAAGAGAGGACTGTATATATCACCTTGCAGACGCTCTTTGCCATAAGCATCCTTCTATCTGTCCTTAGGAGAGGTTTTCCCCACAGGGCAGATATCTAATCTGCTAAAGTACCCTGCTCCCACTAGACCTTTGCAAATTAGGTGATCATTATGGTCCCCTTTGATAAGTAAATTAAATGAGGCCTAGAGAGGAGAAAGTAATTTTCCTAAATCAGACAGCCTGCTCATAAGGGAGACATAGGCTGCAGCAGGTAACATGCACGTCTGGCATAAATTATCTTGCAGAACCTCCAGCAAAGCCTCCCGAGTTCCTCTATCACTAACAACTCTCCCATTTTACAGCAAACCTTAGACATTGAGTTTAGACAGCACAGTGAAGCACTGGAGTTTGCTTCTTTGGAGGGAACCTTCTGTTGTCTGGGAGGGGTAGCTCCGGTCTGATGGGAGAGTTCCTACTTTGAAATGTTCCTGTATTCCTGCACATTTCCTGAACCTCTAGGGTGGTTTGCTTGGAGGTTTAAACTCTTCATGTGTGGAGCATCATCAGGTACCAGAACTCCGGTAATGGATCACAATATGCATGATTGTCCTGGTGATTTTTGCATTCTGGTTGCCTTTGTTCAGACATTAGACACTGAGAACTGTGTTTCCTCTTAGTGCTAAATGAGCTTCAAAGCTGAATACCAAAGCCTCACATCAGTGAGCTCACAATTACATGTTGAGTATTTTATGACTGAGCTTATGTGGAATAAACCAGGGTAGGTGAATACTAGCAGGCAGCAAATACACTGTCCTGTGCCTATGCAGACAGCAGTCAGTACGAGGTATCCCAGTAAGTCTGAAGGCAGCTGCCAGTATGGAGCACTGCAGTCGGAGTCTGTTGGCTTGATGCTGATGCCGTCGAACACGTAGAAGAATTACTAAAACATAAACAGGAAGCATGAAGTTAGAGAAGGACTTGCAGAGTTCTGACTAGCAAAGATAATTTGATTTGTAAGGAAGATTATGAAAGAAGAGAGTTTATGCCAAGCAGTGTCAGTGAGTCCGGGGATTTAAGTGTACAATATTGATATATAGCTCTGATTTAAAGCAAGAGCTACAAAGTCTACATTTTCAGTATCTGATCGTTGGTTGGGAGTCTGTTGAGAAATTAAGACTCTGAGAATTTCAGATGATTTCAGTGTCCCTGTGGGCCGCAGCTAGGGAAGTGGGTGGTGGCACCCTTGTTCTTCAGGGAACTTTAAGATTTCTCATCTTTCTGACGAATCAGCTCCACAAAAGTTTCTGTTTTCTGATAAGATATCCTGTTCTGATATCATATTTAATCTCAAGTTGTAGTTATTTAGTACTTCAAAGGCATAAAAATAAAGCATCTTAAACTGCCCCTGGGTTTCATGAAATATAAATACATGGGTGAAATCTATCCATCAAAACTTAGATATGTCTCAGAATTTATTCCATTTTCTGATGCTCTTCTGAGATAATCCTAATTTCTTCTTGAGTGTGTTGTCTCCTTGGACCTTCCTCATTTCACTGTGTGTTAGAATAAACTATGAGCCACCAAGGTGTATCATCAGTGGGTATTTTAACAGAACTCCAGAGAGAGACCACGGAGTGACATGCAGCCCAGCATAGAGACCATGGAGTGACATGTAACCCCAGCATAGAGACCATGGAGTGACATGTAACCCCAGTATAGAGACCATGGAGTGACATGTAACCCCAGTATAGAGACCATGGAGTGACATGTAACCCCAGTATAGAGACCATGGAGTGACATGCAGCCCAGCATAGAGACCATGGAGTGACATGTAACCCCAGTATAGAGACCATGGAGTGACATGTAACCCCAGTATAGAGACCATGGAGTGACATGTAACCCCAGTATAGAGACCATGGAGTGACATGCAGCCCAGCATAGAGACCATGGAGTGACATGTAACCCCAGCATAGAGACCATGGAGTGACATGTAACCCCAGTATAGAGACCATGGAGTGACATGCAGCCCAGCATAGAGACCATGGAGTGACATGTAACCCCAGTATAGAGGCCATGGAGTGACATGCAGCCCAGCATAGAGACCATGGAGTGACATGTAACCCAGCATAGAGACCATGGAGTGACATGCAGCCCAGCATAGAGACCATGGAGTGACATGTAACCCCAGTATAGAGACCATGGAGTGACATGCAGCCCAGTAGAGGCCATGGAGTGACATATAACCCAGCATAGACCATGGAGTGACATGCAGCCCAGCATAGAGACCATGGAGTGACATGTAACCCAGTATAGAGACCATGGAGTGACATGCAGCCCAGCATAGAGACCATGGTGTGACATGTAACCCAGCATAGAGGCCATGGAGTGACATGTAACCCCAGTATAGAGACCATGGAGTGACATGCAGCCCAGCATAGAGACCATGGAGTGACATGTAACCCCAGTATAGAGACCATGGAGTGACATGTAACCCCAGCATAGAGACCATGGAGTGACATGTAACCGCAGCATAGAGGCCATGGAGTGACATGTAACCCCAGTATAGAGGCCATGGGGTGACATGCAGCCCAGTAGAGGCCATGGAGTGACATGTAACCCAGCATAGAGGCCATGGAGTGACATGCAGCCCAGCATAGAGGCCATGGAGTGACATGTAACCCAGCATAGAGGCCACAGAATGACATGCAAACAGAGCACCCTGCAGCTGTCCCTCTCCATGCAGCCTCCCCATGGTGGGCTTTGGTCCTGAACTTTTCAGGCCACCGGGATGTCCATGTTCATTTCTAAGGGTTGTGGTCTGAATCTGCTATAGAGAGGTAAACTTTCTGGTTGTTTGTCTATGCTCCTTTCTGTGTACCTCCACATTTCTTATTTGGAAGTTTGACTGATTTATCTGAGTACTAAGATAAATGTACTAAATTTTTTGTTCTGAGGGTCCTTCTGCTTTTGGCAAGAGTAATAAATCAAAATTGCAAGTGCAGACATGATTCCTATGACCTAAGGTTGACTTTTCAAAAGCAACTTTCAAAGTGGAATACTTTTCTGAGTGACAATATTATTGACAGAAAAATGAGATGAAATTATTTGTAGAAAAGAGACAATATCGTAGAAGTGAGGAGTTTTAAAGTAAACAAGTATTTTTATTAAATGCTTCTGAGAACTTTTTACCCTGAATACCGGGAAGCCATTTTAAGGTTCTTAATTCAATGAAGGCTATAAAATAGAATTGTGTCCTTCAAGTTGTAAACTACTTTTGATAAATTACTAGTTAGCTCTAATTGTTATTCCCTGGACACCAATTTTGAGGAGAAAATTTTACTGAATTGTGTTAAATTTAGAAATATTCTATCATTAAATTGTAATTTCCCCTTGAATTCATACCAAGATAGCTTGCAAATTGGATCTGGTCTCCTCTAGTTTCCTGGGCTGTTTATCTGCATTTCAAATAACAGGCATAGCCCATCTCCTAATCAAAGAGTGCCCGAGCCATTTCCTCCAGGGATGGGCTTGTTATTGGCTACAGAACAGTGCAGGACATTGACAGTGCAGAGTGCTTTTGGGAGGATAACCTAGAAGCCTGATCAACCCTAGAACCAGAAAGTCCAGACACTGTCCAGGCACTTCCACAAAAGGGGTCCTTGAACACAAATGGTGTTGGAGCGAGGAGAAGAGCTGGACCGTCTAGCACAGTTGTCTGGGACTAAATGAGGATTCATCCGATCCCACATGTCTGCCACAACTGTTCTTTAGTCCTATCAGACAAATGGCTGTTCTCAATCATCTTTCTCTCTCTCTCTCAATATATATTTATACATATATGTGTATATATATAATATATATCACATATCATATTATATATTATATATTTCACACATATATTACATATTATATATATCACATAATAATACATATTACATATTATCACATATATTACATAATATCACATATATTACATAATATGTATATTATGTAATATTAATATATTGCATAATACACATACATATCACATAATATTACATATTACATATTATCACATAATATTACATATTATATATCCCATATCATATTATATATTATATATTGTGTAATCTATATGTATTGTATATTATACTATATATTATACACTATTATACTATATACTATTATACTATATATAATATAGTATATATTATACTATATAAATACATATAATATAAATATAATATTTTCACAACATATTGTATTCAATATATATTCACATTTTACATTTTTTCTCATATATACTCCTTGCTGGGTATTTTGCTGGTCATAGCACAATGACATAGGAAGCATCAGGAACTCTGTAATTTCTGTATATACACCAAAACATTACAGAGTATGCAAAAATAAGTGCACATTTTGTGATTTGTTCAATAGCACCTTTAAAAGTCAAGCAGAATAAAACTGGCTGTTGTGCATCTCATTTACATGCTATAAAATATTTGCATGTAGAGGTTTTGTGCTTAGGTAGCTGGTAGGAAAAGAAAAACGACAAGGTATACCCTGGCAAGATTGCTCCATGGGCACCAACACTTGCTGTCAAACCTGACAACCAACGTTGGAACCTCAGGCCCCACACAATGGAAGGAGAGAATTAAGTCTCACAAATTGTTCTCTGACCTCCACAGGTGCACACTCACACATACAACACTAAAAGGGATGTTGAGCAAAACCTCAGGCAAGATAGAAAAATAGACATAAGCATATTTAATTGTTTTAAACTTTATGGAATCATAATTTTATGATTGAAATCTACAAGAAGATGTTTAGAATCCCATGCTTTATAAATAAAGAATTTTGGTTTGGGTTTTTATTTTCTTTACATGTGAAATATATATATAGATGTATTAGATGTGGGCTATTAAAGAAAAAATAAGGAAATATTTGAAAAGATTAATTTTGTATAGTTTTCTTTGGTCACAGCATACTAATAGTGAGCTCAATGAATAATTAATGTATGTGTATATGTGTGTATGCATGTACATATGTATGTTTGTCTGTATGCATTTATGTATGTGTATATGTATGTGTGTCTGTCTGTGTGTATGTATATGCATATGTATGTACGTATAAATGAAATGAAACAAAGACGTCAACTATGTGCCACAAGACGGAGGGATTTGATTGTCACAAATGTCTTTCTTTTTCTATGGAAAGGAAATAGCTAGCTGATAGATTTCTGAAAACACACATTTTTTTCCTTAGAGGTTTCATTCACTAGTATTTTTGTGAGAGATAATTTTCTGCAAATACACTTTATTTTTTGAAATTTCTAAAATAAATTTCTACTTAAAATCGTAGGGAAAAAATTTTCAAACATATTCCCAGACAGTTATCGAATCTAGACAGTGGCACCATTTAGAGAGAGAGGGACTTTGGAACATGTCGCTCATCTAGCAGTGATGCAAAACACGGCACAGAGGAGGTGGCGGCTAGGGCTCAGCCGCCGTGGACACTCGGGGCCAAGTTCAGCATGTTCTATTTAGAGGTAATTCTTCCTTGCAAAGCAGTTCTGAAACTGCCCTGTATCAATGTTAACTAGGATACAATATTAAAATTTGCTCCCACCAATAGAATAACATGCAAGCGATACAGGGCACATATTTAGTTAGCCCTGGACAGAATTTTAATTTTCTGCAGTCAGCTTCTAGGAAAAGCTTGTAAGGAATGGATGGAACGATCCATATTTTCCATTGACATCTGCCAAAATCCAACCAAAGCCATCTGCTTCATTACTATTTCCTTGAACTGGGTTTCCTTGAAGTTCTACGTGCACAGCAGCAGACCAGAGCATCACCTATAACCGGGTTGCGATTCTATCTTCCACTGTTAGCAATTGCTCATCTATTTAAAGCCTTTCTTGCAAATATTTTAAAATAAAATGACATCATGTTATCCCACACTTAATTCACTGTCCTGAAATATCTGGGTGAAATATCATTGTATGCATGGGTGACTAGGAAAGAAAATTATCTGTGGAGGCAGCATAGAGTATTTTAATGAAATAATTCTACTCATTCATTTTGAATTTCTTTGACAGCAAATCTTACTGCTGCAGCTCTGGTGTTCTTTTGACAAATATACCTGCATTATACCATGTAAGGCACTTTAAAAATGTTTCAGTGTATAGAAAAATCTGTGTAATCAGTTAATATGAGTGAAACCAAGTATTGTTTAAAGAAATTCACTCCGTTTAATTGACAGGATGTATGTGACCTATGTCAAGACAAATCTAGCAACTTGCGTTCTAGAAATAGGAGTGCAGAGCTGGAGTTAGCACAGAAAATCTGTAGACAGAAGCTTTGATCATAGGGACTATCTCCTGTCACACAATGCCCTTGCCTGAAATATCTATATTATTTCAGAAGTGAATGTGAAATTCCAATTTTAAACACTACATGCAAGTAATGATGGTGAAATTGGGTGTTATTCTACCTGCAATTTAGAAATTAATGTGAAAGTGTGCAAATCATATTAATGACAATAATGCAAAAATGCATATTCAAATATTAAAATAATTCTAATGAAATATCTAAAAGCCAAGGACCTTGAATAGTAGTAACCTTTACTTGGCCATTCATCTTTCTGCCCAGAAAAGTTAGGCCAAATGCATTCCAGAATTTATCCTGAGAGGGGCTGAGAGGGACAGCTGAGCAGAGAAAGCCTTTTCTGCACAGTTGTGAGGACCAGAGTTTGCGCCCCTAGCACTCTTGAAAGTCCTCAGTGGGTGTGATATCAGCTTTCATTTCCAGTGCCTATGAGGGAGAGCCCGAAATTCCCAATGCTAGCTGGACTGTTCCCGTTGCTGAACTCTGGGTGTAGTGAGGCCCACTGAATGAGGTGGGGGAGAATGCTCAAAGAAGGCTAGCAATGTCTTCCTTTGGCATCCTTATGTGTGCATATGTGTGTGCATGTGCACATATGTCACACTCAGGTCCACATATGCAAACACATATACCCACCCCCACACAGACACATACAAGCAGAAATTATACAAAGAAAACATCTACTCCTTCCTCCCTTCCTTTCCCCATCCCTCCCTCCCTCTTAGAAGTATAGTTCTTAGATATATCGTTCAGTCCACTAACATATATCAGTCGCAGCTTCATCCTTTGCATGTGGCTCTGGGGATTGAACCTGGGAACCTCACAGATGCTAGGCAAATGCTCTACTGCCGAGTACATCCCCAGCCCCCAACTGTCCTTTATATGTTAAGTTCCAAGAAATGATGATGATATGGGCAGTTCCTAAAACATGATCACAATCCCATCTTTCCATCAATTTCTATTTAGATTTTCCCCCTGAAAATTTTATTCTCATTCATCGTACATGTGCATGGATTCCCGGAGCCCTGTCTGACTGCTTCAGTGCTGTGGCTGTTGTTTCTGCCTCCTGTGAAGTGAGTATGACACAGTTAGACCCCAACTTTTTCCATTTTTGTTGCACCCACACAGACACAAACAAGCAGAAATTATACAAAGCCACTGTGCTGGCTGGTTTTGTGTGTCAACTTGACACAGGCTGGAGTTATCACAGAGAAAGGAGCTTCAGTTGGGGAAGTGCCTCCAAGAGATCCAGCTGTGGGGCATTTTCTCAATTAGTGATCAAATAGGGAGGGCCCCTTGTGGGTGGTGCCATCCCTGGGCTGGTGGTAGTCTTGGGTTCTATAAGAGAGCAAGCTGAGCAAGCCAGGGGAAGCAAGTCAGTAAGGAACATCCCTCCATGGCCTCTGCATCAGCTCCTGCTTCCTGACCTGCCTGAGTTCCAGTCCTGACCTCCTTTGGTGATGAACAGCAGTGTGGAAGTGTAAACTGAATAAACCTTTTCCTCCCCAACTTGCTTCTTGGTCATGATCTTTGTACAGGAATAGAAACCCTGACTAAGACACTCACCCAATCACTTTTTAAAATCATTTTTCTGCCTGGTTGCTTTTTGTCCTGACGTGTTTTGACACCTGTTAATTCTATCTTCAAACCATTCTCATGATCAGTCCACTTATCCTCTTGTGAGAGTTATCAGGGATACAAGACATACAAATTAAAGCCTCTTGTCAAAGTGAATACTGAGCCCAGACTGCCAGGCTCTGAATGGGGTGGGGATGCTGGCATAGGGGCAGTTAAGAAAAGGCAACGAATGCAGAGCTAGCTGCTGTGGCTTACCATTTCATCCTTTAAAAACTTATCAGACAGGGCGGTTACAGGAAGCTGAAGGGAGCTGAAATTTACTGGTGTCTAATGTGTCCTTGGCATCGAGCTCAGCCGTTTGCACACATTTACCCATGTCACGGCCACATCAGTAACAGCAGGGCTGCTCTGCTGAGCCAGCCCCAGGAAAGAAGCTGTCAGCAGAACAGAAGGCGCGGAGGCTGAGGCTCTACCTCCTCATCTGCTCGTGACTTTGCCTGCTTTGATTTCCTACTGAAGGTGTAGGAGCGGGAGGTGATGTCTTCAGCCACAGTCAGTTTGCAAGGCACCCTCAGGCCTGGCCTAAGTTACAGGCAAAGCGTCCACACTTAGGAGAAGAAGTCCAGAGACAAATAAGCAGTGGGGAGCCCCTAACACTGCCTAACATCAGGTTGTGGGACTTTGAATAACATATGCTCCCTAAGGCTTTGCTTTCCTCTACAGCAAGACTAGGAAAGAGTTGTCATGAAATTTAATGAGAAAAGTTCTTGACATAAATAGATGACCAGAAGGCCAGTCTTTATACATTCCTTATTAATTACCACTTAAAACAATGTTGAATTTTGTCCTGCAGAGTTTGGAGAGAATGTTCCTCTCGGTTGCCAAGACTCCTTGACATCTGGATTATATATATTCCAAAGGTCAGCAGCAAAATACTGTAGTTCGTAGATGCTGGCTCCCCTTATCTTAATCTGCAAATTAACCTGAAGGTTACCTGCAAATTCTATTTTGAAAGGTTACAAAGAACCTCAAGGAGTCTTCACAGTGAAAGTCTTCGCTCTCTGGGTGCTCCCTATCAAATGGTTTCCCTGGGCTTGGCTCCTCTGTTTCTTGAGTGTACGCAGGGGAAAGGGGATGAACAAAACAAAATGGAGAGAATATGGAATTTGCTGAGAGGAGAACAGGAGAGAAATGCCATTGTTGACAGGAACTCAGATGTAAACCTCTGCTCTGGCAGGCCATGACTTTCTGTGGATTCCAAGCTGGGTTGTAACTCATTTCACAAACTGTGCCTCAACTAGGAGTGGAAGTGCACCAACCACTAGGGACCACAGGTGAGCATGGTTAACTGTAAACATATATGTAATATGCATTTATTAATTATAATTCTCCATGCAAAAGACAAATGTAACAAATTAAAATCACTGTACCGAACAACTGATGATCAGTTCTCACGAGTGGACTGATGGCAGAGAACTTCACAGGCAGAAAGATAAAAGTGGGAAGTGTAACTCTCAGGGAAGTTATGAGCCTTTATCATACATCAGCATCTTTCTGTGGCCAAGAATGGTACAGCAGTGTGCTCTACGCGATCTGCTGTAGCCAGAGCTGAGTCAAAGCCGGTATGCTTCTCTTAGCAGGAAGTTGCTTGCTTTCAAACAGTTTAAATACAGTAATGAAGTATGTATTTATTAGGGATTCTTTAATGTTTGTCCACACATGCTCCTGTATGCACTTACATGTCTATGACACTGTTCCTAGGTCAACACCCACCTTTACCTTTTGAGACTGGGTCTGTCTTTGGCCTGGCACTCACCAGGGTCCAGGCTGGCTGGTTAGTGATCCTCAGAGACTGTCCAGCACTGAGATCATGAGGGCATTCCACCACACTTGGCCTTTTACTAATGTGGGCTCCAGGGGAGATTGAATACTTACTCCAGGACTGACAGTTCACTGACTTAGCTGTCAGGGCAGCCTTGGCTGCTGGTGTTAAACATGTCATTGATTCTGTGGAAACTCTTTTGTATGAAAAACAGAGAACAATATAGAAAGTATTGCCCATGTCTATGATTTAAAATCTCTATAAGAAGTGTACAAGTGTCAAAATCCTTTATTTCCTGTTAAGAAATATTTTCTTTATTTTATAGTTGAGAGGATCCCTGTAACAGCTCTCCATACAGTTAAAGTGCTGAGCCAGAATGGTGTCTCAGAAATTAACTCTGACAGCACCACTTAATAAACTGGGTGGAGGCAGATGGATTACAGCGGGAGGACATTGTAGTTGTTGATAGAGAGAGATTGCAATAAAAGCAGATGTGGGGGATGTAAGCTATCAGTTAGAAAAGAGAAGGAACTCAAAATATCTGTAAGGAACGGGGGGTAAATGCAGATATCAGTACAGTGTGGTGATAAATGTGGGCAGACAACATCATCCTGAGGGGAAAGCTGCCCCCAGAAATCTCAGGCAAAGCTGAAATAGCTGAGCACTGTCACCATATCAGGCTGGTGAGAAGAAATTCAGCTTGTTCTGATCATTTACCCATCTCATAGCAGAAGGGAAAACTTG
Organism: Apodemus sylvaticus; assembly: GCF_947179515.1. Classification (NCBI taxonomy): domain Eukaryota; kingdom Metazoa; phylum Chordata; class Mammalia; order Rodentia; family Muridae; genus Apodemus; species Apodemus sylvaticus. Next base: position 5,323,067 of record NC_067489.1, on the reverse strand, counting down.
GAAACAGTAGAGACAAATAGAAACTCTGAAAGCAAATGCTTTCTGAAATGGAAAATAGAACACACTGGGGCAGGAAGAATTGTAACCAAGGCATCTCAGAAAGAGATGGACTCTATGCCACCTGGCAAGTAGAAAATATTACATCATTATTATTGGACTCAAAAGTTAGTAAGAACCAAGCTACAGAAGTAAATAAAGGAAATCCAGTGTATCTGTAAATGCTAAGAGTAATATATACTTAAGTAGAATTGGTAGGCGACACAGTAAACATACACAGCTTATTTACACTAGGGTTCAAGAGGTTGTCATTATGGATGATTGAACCATTAATAATTGATCATTTAAAAATTGTGTTTTTATAATCCAGAGACACTTGCGAACATGGACAGTGACATCCTGAAAGCTGTCAGTCAGTCATCAGTATGAAGTGACACATGCCAGGCAAGATGCAAGGGTGTGGGGGAAGATTAAGAACACTCAAGATACACAGCGTGCACCTATAAAAAGTCTCTCAAAATTAATGTAAATCTATCGCTGAGAAAAGGAAGACTAAAAGGAGGAAGAAAGGCTTTACCTGTTTTACTTAATTGATGTATTTTATTTAATGTATTTTACTGAACTTTCCCTCAGACATTTGCACATAGAAATGAGACACTTATGAGACAAATATGTACTTTGTCCCTTAATCCCTCTCTTTCTCTTGGAACCACACTTAGTCAAGAAGGCCAGAAAGCAGGGGGGAAAAGATTTTTCTTGTTAAAAAATTTTGTCCTGCAAAACTTTTCTTTTACTACTAATTACTTCAACCAATTATTTGTCACAACCTACACATATCATTGGTTATTAAAGTATTGTATCACCCATAGAATCTAACTCAAGGAACACAAATAGAAACATTTACTCCGTGCTTATTCTTTAGCAGCTATAAGCCCTGAGTATCTGCTGCTCTTGTGATTATTGTGTGAAGGCATTACCATTTCACTAATAGCCTCCATGCACAAGTTAGAGATAGTAGATCCCTTGTATTATTTGGTTCCAAAGATCTATATGCTTCATAAAATATATGAATATTTGAAGGGGTTGTTAGTAGTAGAGAATGAATGACTTATTTTTTTAATCTCTTTGTTTAAAAGTGACATTATATTACAGTGAAAATTAAGATATATGTATTTATCTGGAATAAAAACAATGTTTTTCCTTTATAATAAGTAGCTCCATTAGAACTTGTGTGCCTCCCATACCAGGTTTAAACCCTTAAAACCAAAGTGGAGAAAACAAAACATAATAATTACTAGAGAAAAGGGAGCTATCCCACAAAAAAATTAGTAAGGCTAACCCTGGAAAAGAGAAGAATGAATGCTAGAGCCCAGACTGAGTAAAGGTAACAGACAGATATCCTTCACATGCAAGGCCAGGAAAACAGGTGGACGTGGCCTTCTGAGAGAGATAAATGTGGCTGTGGGAATCATTTACTTAAAGAAGATATTTTATTCTTTTGCTATAGCCTGCGGGTATTTTAAAACAACGTGAATTCTTTCACCTGTGTATGGTTTGGGTATTGACTAACTCAGACACACAGGTGAAGAGGATACAATAATACAATTCCTATTTATGATCAACTTCTTTTCAGACAACTTGAAACAACTTTCAAGTATTGAATTTGCATAAAATTAATATTGCAATGCCAATTCATAAACCAAGGAAAGTAGCAATGTCTACGTGGGTTTATGTGTGTCTGGGTAACAGAATTGACAATAGACCTTGTAGGTAGAAGAGATCTTGTGACCCTAAAATCAGAAGAGACACTGATTTATAGCAGATAATCCTGACACAAACTTATGAAAGTCTCATGGCAGAAACTGAAGAAGACGAGGTATAAAAACACCAGTACTAAAATTCTGATATTAATCTATTTCTCTGAGAATCCGAACCAGGTGACGGGTATTCCTTGCTGGGCATTAAGTAGAAGGTCTTGGAGGAACTCTGAGAACAGATTCAAGGGCACAATATTTGGCAGTGCTACTTTGGCTGATAAAGTATGCATTCAATGCCCTGATTAATTCTGTCATTGTGGCCGAGTCCTCATCCAACCTATGAGGGAGCCATGCAGACATTTCTTCAAGTGCTACCAGATATCAAGAGTAGCATTTGAAACAAATAGGTCATTTCACTGAAATGATCCAATATATTCCAAGTCCAAAAGGGCATATAACACCCCTATTACTTTTGCTGTTTTTGTTCTGTTGTCCATTATCAATGATATGCAGTGTGAGCCTTCACAGCAATGGTTTGGGGATGTAATCCAACAAATCCATAGGGCTCTGCTCATGAGCATATGCGTGAAAGTCTCTGGTGTTTGTAACTGTGAAGTAGAGATGCCCTGGGGTACACACACACACACACACACACACACACACAACAAAATGGAAATTTAGTTTCTGTTTCTACCAAGATGTGTGAGGAATGCTTCCAAGCTGTTATGGCATTGTGGCGTGGACAGTGCCTGCCTTTTATGAATGTAAGTAAGCATACGCTTGTATCCGGGGAACATGTATCGGGATAAATGATGAATATTTGAGAATTGCTGGCCAACATCTTCATGTTTTGATCATTTCCCCTAGAAAGTGAGTCAGGCTCCAAGAGAAAACAATTATAATTATGATCTATGATATATGTGTGTACGCTTATGATATAGAAATAACCTGTGTGGGACACTGTAAAGTTTTTTAAGTTGTACACCATGACAGGCTATAAAATCTCTGTAAAGCACTGAGTGGATTCCCTAGCACTACTTGGTGAGGAAAGTGAAGGACGCCGCCGTGTCTTAGAGGACACGGGAGCAATGCCAAAGCCAGCGATTGGAGCCTGCAAGGTCTTGCTTCACCTCTGATGTCTGCAGAGGTTCATCCTGTTCCCACATAATGGAAATGGAAGGAGAATGGAGAGGACAGTGTCTTTGCACCCTTAAAAAGCCATTATATTGTCAACTACTGCCGTGCCAAACTTTCTATAACAAGAGTGACTTACTTTAACAGAAGCCAAGCCAAGCTTATAGCTTCCTGGTGAGAACGGCTCATTTTAGAATTAAACACCTGAGTCCTTTGCTGGTACATTTTTAAGAAATGTAATTCAAATTGCATTCCACCTCCTGATCCAGATTCCAAACTTATCAAATCTTGGCACTGGTGTCTCGTGTGTCTCACAATTAAAGATAACTGATTATCATTTTTTCATAAGGGTTGAAATTATCCTATCTCCTTTTCATGACTTACTGAGGAAGGGATTTTTTTTTTAAGGGAAATAGCCACGAGAAACAAAAGGGTCATCAACTACTCTATTTTTAAATTTTATTTTATATTCAGAAACACCTAATCAAGAAAGTAATGCTTTTGGGTAAAATGTAAAACAACTTAAAGTCTAAAATAATAATCATTCATACCCAACAATAGTCACTGTAAGATGAGACCAGGGATAAGTAGGTAGGTGGATAATAGTTAAGTGATAGGTAGATAGATGATAGATAATAGATAGATAGGCTAAAAAGAGGTGATAGATACACAGATTATATATATGTAATATATATAATCTGTGTATCTATCTATATATAGATTATATATATAGATTATATATATATATATAATAGATGATAGCTAGTAAATAGGTTAAAGGTAGATGAATAATAATAAATAAATAAGACAGATAGACAGACTGGTAAATAGATGATAGCTAGAAAATAGATTTTAGGTAGATGGCTGATAATAAAAAGATAAATGATAGACAGACAGACAGACCGATAGTCAGTAAACCAGGAAGGGAGAGAAGGGAGCAATGAGAGAGGAACTGGAATGTCACAGAGAAGGACAGGCAGGAAGAATGTCTTAGCCACTGGTCTGTTCCTGTAGAGAGACTCCCTCACCACAGCAACTATTATAAAGAACACATTTAATCTGGATGCTTTATTGCTCAGAAGTCTAATACATTATTGTCATGGTGGAGAGCATGACAGCATGCAGGCAGACATGGTGCTGGAGAGGTAGCTGAGAACTCAACATGAGGCTCAATAGGCAGCAGGAAGAGAGAGTGGCACATTTCCTCCAGCAGGGCCGCACCTTCTAATCCCTGTCCAGTAGAACAACTCCCTACGGACCCAGCATTCAGCTATAAAAGCCTGTTGGGGGGCATTGCTGTTCAAACCATCACAAAGAGGCAGAGCATGAGAAAGGAAGGGTAGACAGTTTAACAAACAACAGTAAACCAGAGGCTACTGAGTTCCTCTCTTTCCCTTAACAGAATGAGAGTTCCGATCTTATTAAGTCTCTTCAGAAAGTGATTGCCATCACCAGCTCTCTGAGCAAGGTACCCACAGCTATTTCCCTACCAGTCTTGTACCCTCAACAAACAAACACAGTCTGAACCTCGCTTTTCTATGTTAGAAAAAATAAGAAAGGCAAGTATGGGAACACAGTCGACTTATGTCCCTGCTCCCACGGGTGCATGACGGACTGTCAGGTCTGCTAGTCATAATTGCATTTTTCTGTTTTGTTTTTTTTTTTTTTTTTTTTAGAAATTGCCTTGTTCTGTGTTGTCTGTTGTGGTTATTAGTGATGCTGTGAGGTCTTTATAGAAAATATCCCAGGATTCTTGTATGATGTATCACGGTATAAGTCTACAAGTTTAGACTTTCAATTATTCATATCCATATCTATCTATCCTATCTATCTATCTATCTATCTATCTATCTATCTATCTATCTATCTATCTCTATCATAATCTGTCATCTATTTATCTTCTACCTATATCTATCTATCTATCTATCTATCATCTATTTATCTTCTACCTATATCTATCTATCTATCTATCTATCTATTTATCTATCATCTATCTCTATCATAATCTATCATCTATTTATCTTCTACCTATATCTATCATCTATCTATCTTTTAAAAAAACCTAAAACATTCTTAAATTATTACCAAAATCCACAGCAGTTTGCATACATTTCCCCCAAATCCACTCAGTATAATCCACATATTTAGCTGGATTTGGCAACATTTGATTATCTATAATCATCGTGCAGCCATAGCTTCTCACATCTGCACTGAAGGCTGCAGAGCGCTATCCTGTTCAATAACAAGGCAAGCCACACACCTCCCTGTGCTTCATGTTAAATTGCTGTCACTGAATATCCCTCTGACCCTCCGCCACATCTGTCCTGTGTATTCAATTCATCATCTTGATGCATGGTTACTTTCTGAATATACTTATTATTATAATAAATAATGTATTCTACAGAAGCTCCCACATACATTTCCTTAATAGACGTAATCTCTTTGTATTTTAATGCCAACCTGTTAGTAGGCAGATGAATGCCTTTCTTCTGTTTGCTATTTTTGAAAGCGATACGCATAGCAAGAGGATAGCCATGAGTCAGAGGCCTAAGGCTGTGCATAGTGAGCTCCTCTCTAGAACTACATTGCAAGACCCTGTCTGAGCAGAGGGACACGTGCATGCACACACATGCACACACACACACACACACACACACACACACACACACACGAGTTTCAGAGATATTCAAGCAAAACTACTAAAATCATTTTAATATAGTAATTTTCATTGTTCTTTAATTCTCTTTAATTAATGCAGACACACATGTACACACACATGTATACACATATACTCATACACACACGTATACACATGGGCATACACACACACACACAGAGTTTCAGAGATATTCAAGCAAAACTACTAAAGTCATTTTAATATAGTAATTTTCATTGTTCTTTAATTCTCTTTAATTAATGTAGATACACATGTACACACACATGTACACACATATACTCATACACACATGTATACCCATGGACACACACACACACACACACACACTTTCCATTGTTTCTGGGTCCAGTTCCAAGGAGCTGTGATCCATTCCATACCCAATCATTACGGGAGCAGTTACGTGAGACTTGTCAGCTGCTCACTGCGGTCTGAAGGCCATTCGTGGCAAGCACTGGGGCTTTGCTCTGATCTAATTAATCTTCCATTAACTGAGACAGGCAAGGAATATTCTCTCTCTCCTATAATGAGCCTCCACCCCGTATCTCTAATAGCACATGTTGTTGAGTTTTCTCTATGAGTCTCTAACTGCTTTTCTCTGTCTACAGAACATGATCTTCAATCCTTAGGAAGGAAAAGGTTATAATCAAATTACTTTCACCAACTGATGAACGGGTGCTTTCTAGAGCTTGGAGCTTGCCTTGCGGGGTGAGCAGCAGCTGTTGCCATGTGGAAGTCAGTCTAAGTTCTCTGGTCAGTCTAAGCACAGTGTCATCATTAGTGAGAGGAACATGTTGCCTCCAGATAGAAACCTGTTTCAATAGCAAAGCACCATGGGAAGCAAGGGGAGAGATGGAGTGCAGGGAAGAGAGGGGTGAACATGACCATTTTGGAAGCATGCACTCCTTCTGGTAGACTGACCACGGAAGGGATGGGAAGAGAGAGTGGCAAAGCCACGATGCGAACTGCTCTGGTAAAGGGGTTAAAAATGGAAATACTGTGATCATATTCATACTTAAAAATGGATCGTCATGGCCTGGACACAGAGAACTGATCATGGGGGCAAATACAGAATCCTTGACAATCACTGATCCAGTGGAAAGCAAAGGCGTTAACTTGGTGATTGTATGCGGCCGGGAGCCTCCCAGCCTGGAGCGGGCTGAATCTGGACACAGAGATGTCCACTCTGGTGGGGCTTTAAAGACTGATGGTCTCTGTATGTTCTCTCTAACGATACTGAAATGCTGATGATAATCTCTAAAAAGTCCTAAAACCTTTCTTGCTCTTTCTGAGAGTGAAAAGGTGCTGGCATAGGCAAGTGACAGCTGTAGCCTAAGAGCAGAGGATTAAGTAATGTGGCCTTTGTTCTATGTCAACAAGAACTGCTCTGCTCTAACTTTCAGTCTGCTAGTAGAAGTCACAGGTAAAGAAAGGAACACTTTGAAAAGTGATTATAGTGTTTATTACTAAGTTGTAAAAAACTGTCTATGATAGCTATCTAAGAAAAGGGGAGGAAAGTAGAAAGATCCTAAGTGGGAAAAGGGAAAATTTGTCTCATGCTCTTCCTCTCTTTGTCCTAAGTACTTATACATCTCTCAGAATACATGATCACATGGTAAAGGTTCATCACAAGTTTACATGTAAAGTCAAATCATAAATTGAATAAAAGGTTTACAACAGAGAAGGTTTACATGCATATCCATTAGAAGTAATTATTCCATTAAACATCCATTACCTATCACAGCTCCACAGCTTTATGACAGTTAAAAACCATAACTAAGTTATTAGTGAGGTTTTGTATAGGTAAACCCAGTCAATATTTTATCTTCTCTCCTAGCACATATAATAAATCATTATTTTCCTTTTTATGAACTTTGGTTGTTTTACAACCTCTTGGAATTTGCTCTAAGTAGTAGAAAGTCTGGTTACAATCTACAAGCAATTAACTACTGACACATGGGAGACTGACAGAGTTCTCATTGCAGTTTTTGACTCTCAGAAAAGGACCTAATAGCAGTTCCACTATAAAAGAGCTGAATAAACACTGAAGTGATTTTAGGAATTTATAATTATAGGATCATCATTAAGAGTTGAGAGGTCATCTATTTGTCTAGTTAGAATCACTACAAAACAGTGGTGATTCTAGATCTTCGTAGATCTGCAGAGATCTACTCCAAAGGGTGGGCTAATATCTAGTGATTTTTATATATGTTTAATAATAACTAGAAAAGCATATTAATAGCCAAAATCTTTACTAAAATGATTTTCTCCTGGGTCTTGCCTTCCAGAGTTCTGTCACAGATGTTAGTCTAAGGCAGTCATCTCAGGAAGATCAGCTGCTAGTTATTAGCTTGTCCTATGATGTCTCCTGACAGTGGTGGCATTGGGTGTTAGATGAAAAGCAAGGAGGTAAAAATGACAAGTTTGAAATGTGGTGGAAGATTTACATGTTTGGGAGGACTGAAAGCACAGACTTACTGAAAGATTCCACAGGTATCCTACTGAGAATGCTATGCTAACCCAAAGTAAAATGATGTACATCAGCTTTGAGAAAAATCATTAGGTAACTAGGGGGGGACATCTGGCTGGAAGATGAATACTTAATAGGGAGATAAGTGTGTAAATACAAGTTACAGCTTCATAAATCACAGAAATGAATTAAATCACCAGGGTCTAAAAAATTGAATTACACCACCCAGATTCGATTAGCAGATATGCTTATTAATAATTTAAGCACATAAATTAGAATTAAGGGAAGAATGACCTAAATGCTTTACAAGACACATCTGTAAACGTGCAAGCGATCTCAGACCAGCAGCAGATTGTCTTCCCTGAGGAAATATCTTCAAAAAGATTTAGATCTAGTTACAAATATATCAGTCTATATGAGGGAATGCAGTTCTGAATCCTGTTGTCTGATATGCCTAAAAAAAAGACACATGGACAATAACATTAATTTCTGTATTATTGATACTGGAGAAATCAGGTCCCTTTTAGTAAGTTACCTGTCTTGTTAATAAAATAATTTAGAAACTGTCTCAGAAGAAAGAGTGAGGGTGATGTTGGAGTTTGAGGAAAGAACAATGGAGCAGGCTGGCTGTTAACCTTGGCAGCTTCCAGGGGCCCAAAGAAGAAGAGATCAGCAATGGCAGGCGGCAAACAGATACAAGTTGGAGAGAAAGGGGTCTTTAGGGAGAGGATGGGGAAGCCCAGAGACAAAAGAGAGAGAGATTAGGAAAATGATACAGTCAGTGCTTCTGAGTTAAAACCCACAAAGATGGGCAGGTTACATGGTGGAGGCCTGCATGCAGTGCATTATGGCAGGCAAGAATTCTACCACTGAACCACCAATGCAGACAGAAATATGCTATCGCATTGATAATTATTTCTCCTATACTCTTGAATGACTTTAGGTGGATCAGATTTTCTGTAGGATGGTCTACTAGACAGGTGATTGGCAGGCAGAGATGAGTTCATTCCTACTCCTGCTACTACTACTACTAGCTTTAAGTATTATTATTTGTGTGGATATGTTTTGCCTACATGTATGTCTTTCTGTGCAGTATGTGTGTGCAGATTGCTAGTTGCCACATGAGTACTTGGAATTAATCCATGTTGACTTAAACACTGCGCCATCTCTCCAGGCCCTGGATCCAGAGTTGATGATAATAGGTAATTTTCTAAACTGTAAATACCATCACAATGTCATATATCTACCCCAAATCAGAGGTATTCTATTCTTTTGAACAAGATGACTGAGTTGGGCTAGTGTGATATTTTCCTTTCTAGTGTAACCAGGGAAATGAGGGGCAGTGACTCCAAGGATACTACTATTTCCTAGCTACCTAACTGTATCTTATGCATAGCAGTAAGTCTGCTTTCACTGGTTCGAAAGGGAAGTCCTATGAACCTTGAACCATTAGGAGAACACAGGGCATATTCCAGACTCAACTCCTATGAAGAATTCACAGAGCTTCTGAGCCTATAATGAAGTTTGTATCTTTGAATAAACCAAATTACACAAATGGCTAGGGTCTTATAATTGTGGGGCTCATATTTTCTGGCATATAAATATATTATTGGAAAATTGGCTAGAATTTCATATTGTTGAAAATACCTGGTGTGTGCACATATAGAATTTATCAGAAACATTGGGATATTTTATTTTGTGAGCATAGGAAGGATTGATTAAAAGTATACTTTAATCCATAAGCAATGAGTAATGATGAGAATTTACTGACAGAGTATTACACAAATGCAGTGTATCTTCTGTTCTTCATGCCGATGCCAAGAAAGAGTCTGTAGAAAGCACACAAAGAGATATAGAAGAGCGGTGTGGAAAGATTCCCCGCTACATTCTACAGTGTCACTGCCTCTAAGTGGATGTGTCAACCTCCTGGGACTGCAGTGTTCCTTCACTGAAGCAAGGACATTTCTGACTTCTCTAGATACTTGGGTCATTCACAGAGACTCTTTGACCTACTCAGGTCTAGGCAGAGGCTGTGGCATCCATTCTCTGAGCTTTATCAGCAAGTCCCCTACGCTCTCCATTAGGTATGTGGCTCCTCCTATAGAGATTGGTAGGAGGGACCTGTGGGTCAGTTTTATTATCTGGATTTCCCAGTCAAAGTCCTTGGGTCTTACACAAGACTGGACTTCTTCCTGATCTTGATCCACTCTCTGTTTGGGTCATGGGTATATAAACAACTGAATTCTCATTAGCCCATGACTTGTATCTTTCTTCTTAGGGTGTCTCTTTCTATTTTCTGTGGTTTATGGTCTCCCCGTGTTGTGGTCTCTAATTTTGGAGGTCATCTTTTGCTGTCATATCCTTTTTGATATAGTGGGAACTACAGTTCTAAAGTTACTCTGTGGCTCTGTGGAGTTTTCAGCCTAGCAGAGTGAGATATCAAAGCACTACAGAAACACAATTCTTGAAGATCTTCTGTGCTTCAGTGAAACAATACCTTTTTCTACTTGACCACAATGATCGAACAGTGCAGGCTTTCAAGTAGTTTCTTGAGACATGCTAGCTCATCTGAACAGGTTTGTGTTTTATATAAGGAGAAAAACAGAGAGTAATTTACAAGGAAGTCTTTATGGACTAACTCAAAGAACAGCTATTCTTGTATTTATAGAAGATTCTGCAACTGGGAAATTGCTGTTTCCATGGTTACTGGAAGTGTGTAGTTTCCATGTTTTCACCCCCTGTCTTGGTTGCTGAAGTCACAATCTCTGGCATATCACCACTCAAATGCTACAAGACAGTAGTAATTTATGGTGTCCTCTGCATCTCTGAAGGAAATCTAGCTTTCTGAAACAAATAAGACTGTGTAACGCTAATAAGGAGTCAGTGGAATTCCTCCTCCTGTGTTTCACCACATTATCCACAGCACCATTTCTACCTGCTGCCTATACAGTATTCCCAGGTCTCTGGAAAACAGGCTCCCCTGTTAGTCATTTACTTATTGGAAGAATCAGGAGCAAGATCCCCTGAGAGTCACCTGCTACTCAGCTCTATCATGGTGGTGTGAAAAAAATCCCTAGTAACTCACCTCTCAAGATAAATGGATTTCAGTAAGACTTCCAGATATAATTGGTTAAAAAAATGAAACTTAGTATCCTTCTATAAATTTCTTCATCAACGAAGAACTCAAACAAAGCAAAATGAAAACCCAAAGCACTGAAGGGGTGCTCTGTTCTCTCAAAGCCAGCTTTATGTGGTTAAAAAAGTAAAACAGCGGCAAACCTGACCATATGAAAGTAATAATGAATAGATACATCATGTGCCCACATGCTAATTAAAGCCTTTAAGGAGATAATAGGAAAGTGGGTATGTTTCTTATATGTTCAGAAACATTGACTCATTTCTGATTGAATCTATTCATTGAAGTTGCTGATAACTCTAAAATGTCAAGACCAAATAACACCTCTGAGAATATGGTTTGAACATGCAATACTGTTATGAAAGGAAGAAGAGGTGTTGATAGAATCACATGAAATTCACAGTTAAAGAAGGGACAGCTTACAATGGGGGAGGTATTCAGACTTTGAAGGCCAACAACACATGTCAGGTAAAAGCCACTCGTGACTCTGAGTAACTCATCTGAGAGAGGCTAGCTTACCAGTTTTCCAGACCTGTGTTTCAAAGCCTCTGCATGGCACAGGTTCATGGCACCCATGTTCCACACAGTCAATATCAGAATGGCAGTTGCTAGTAAATGAATCCTCTTTTGTTGCACAAATGTCTCAGAGCACACAAAGATAAACAGAAATGAAGTGAGATGGTTTTTATATTATCAGCACACTGTAAAATATTTTTATGGAATTCTATAAATATATACTTATAAATTATATACACACATATATTTATAATATAATATATAATATAATGTGTGTATATATATTAAAATAGGGATGAGGACACTGCAGTCACTGACTCTCTGCACTTTAACCACTTGTCATTCTCTGTATCAGCCTCTTTCTGCTTCTAAAATAATCTTCCTTGATGATGACTGAGAGCAGTTCTGATCTGTGGGCATTTGTAGAAGTATTTAGAGGGCATACTATCAATAACAGTAATGGATTATCGTCCAGAGTCTATGGCCCCATCATCTCAGGGTTCCTGGCGGGGTTTACAGCACAAGGTCTGAGTTCACTCCTATTTACTGGGCCTTAATGCTACAGCATATCCTCTTACACTCCAGGCTTGGGGAGAATCTCAGAAGTGGGTGTGAAAAGAGTCTAAGAACCAGAGGACCAAGATACCTGTTGTGAAATACAGTCTTCCGAGTGTGTCAAGGAAGCTTCACCCATGACCTCTCAAAAGCTATGGTAGTCTCCACTAAATTGTGCTAATAAAAATTCTCTGTGGACAGGAATGAGCTCCCAGGGCCCCACTCTCTAGTTAAGGAGCCAATGAGGGATGCTAAGGGAGAGAGAATAAATTTTCTTCAGGAACAAATCCCCTCATAGGTTCTCCATGCCCAAGTAGTCAGCCCTACATACATACATATAGTATATAGATATCTGCATACATATATGTGCATACATACATATTTATATACAAATATGGATACATATGTATATTAAGAAGACATGCATTTAAAAGGAAATATGGAATAGAGAGGAAAGTGAAGGAGTTGATGGGGTAGGGAGGAGTTTATGATCAAAATCATATACTATGATAAAATGTAGACCTAGTGTGAATTGATAAGCATGCAGCATTATTCCTATGGGCTGGGTTATTAAAATGATACAACACTCAGCAGATGATACTTTGCTGGTCAGTGAATGACTACAGACCCCTCTAGGGGAGGGAGTGTCATGCGGGGTGAGCTAAGTCAGCGTGGACTTCTTGAACATGCCTCACAGTGGTTTCCTGACTGCTGCCGAAGGTGGAGAGGTGTGGGCTCTTCACATATATCAGCTTATTTGATCATCTCATCACGTCTGGGAAATAGTGACCATTTTTATCCCTTTCATATTACATACCAGGAGGCTGAAAATAACCAGAATGAATGTTTTTTTTCTAAAGCATGAAAAGAATGCCAGATGTTTGCACTGAGAATATGAAAAACTCTGAAATAAAGGAGAATCTTCACTTGACAGTGCATAGGGAAGATGGGGCGGGGCGTGAGGGATGAAGGAAGCAAGCAGAATGATGTCACCATTGAGTGTGAGGTTGGGATTGGCTAGCGGTTGGCCCTGTTTAGGCATTTATATGCAATGGCATTTATAAAGCACAGACAGCATAGAGAGAGAAGCCCAACCTTACAGAATGAAGTATTAACGGCAAGTTACAGGAAGATAAATGCTATGTTAACTCTGAAAAGCACTGCCCTGTTTCCCCAGAGCTGTAAGTCCACCAGCTATGTTTCACATTTTACAGTAGAGGTTGTCCACCATTGAGGTAGCAGTAGGAGACAGAAAAGAAATTCTGCGCATGCTAGTTTTACTTCCAAAACTTAAGGGAGGTTTGTTGAGATTTTTGGAAGAGGGTGGAAATTAGAGGAGTAGGAGAAGGAATTGAAAAGGCCTCTTGAAACCATGCTCAAGCCTACTGTGTGTGTTGTGATCTCATCTTGATGTGAGAAAATGCCCAGGCAAAGCCCAGTCCACAGAGCAGAGAGGACAGTGTGGAGAGAGGACAGTGGGGAGAGGGGACAGTATGGAGGGAGCACGGTGTAGAGGGAGCACGGTGTGGAGGGAGCATGGTGTGGAGGGAACACAGTGTGGAGGGAGCATGGTGTGGAGCACTGCTGAGAGCCCATGTGTCTGTGTGGCTTCTAATGGTGAAGTTCAGAGGAAACAAGGGAAGGGATTCCTAGTTTGAGAAGAGGCTCTTTGCCTTGATCCAATATGCAGCAAGGGATCAGATCATTGCTTGGAGGCCACTAAACCAAATGGAACATCTCACTGCATGCGAGTGTCTTTATAAATTGAGTGCCATGACAGCCAGTGATCTATCTCCTGGTTGTTCCTTTAGTGAAGCCAGAATGGAAATATCGAAAACTCAAAAAATCCAATTAAGTGTTTGGTACTGGTTAGAACTCAACTGCTTTGCTCTAGTTTGTTCAAATATCCATGGATACTGCTGAGCATCCCCAATAAGGACTGGAGATGCAGATCTAATATTTGCAGATAATTCAGAAAAATGTCTAGCATGGTTTACATAGTTGGAGCTCTGTAACAAAGAGAAATATGGAAGCCAAAAGATGTACAGAGATTAGAGCTTATTGCTACCTGGAATAACCTCAGAATGGCTGATGTGCCTCTTCATCAAATGTTTATATGGGAGCAAATGTTCTAGCATGGGCTCTGTAGCACAGTAGGTGCTCAACTAATGGTTGATGACTAGAAGCCTAGCAGACTGGCTTAGTAAATTTAGCAGTTAGCTTCTTGATGTATAGTTTAGAACACTGGAAATTGACCACGTAAGGGGGAAATTCCCTTTAGCAAGATTGAGAAAATAAAACAACCTCTGCCTCTTTGCAGATCTTGAGTGTGCTCAAAATAATTAAGGCTCATTCCTATCTTAAAATAATACAGTGATCAGTGGTTGCAACTATGTTACTGAACAAGAGAGTTGTTCCTATGAATACTTGTTTTGTTCTGGAAAGTTTATGAAATAATGAAGGGAAATAATTAGGATAAGGGCCATATGTAAATCTTTTGGAATTGACTTACTAAATTCTTGGCAAAGCCATCAGGAGATTATCTCGTTAGCTAGTCAAGGTCTAGACAGTAACTTTATGTAGAGCTGCTCATCTCTGTTCTGCATTGTTTTCTTAGTTTGCTTGCTTGGCATTTGATTTATTATGGGCCCATGGTACAATTTATCATGGATAGCAAGGCATCTTCACATATTCCAATACTGTTTCAGTCATACTTCTGATGACAAAATTGAGAATAATCACTCGTACTTAAATACCACCCAAATGAAAGACATCACACAAACACTGCAGACATACTGTAATGTGATAGGTAATTAGAACCACCCTGAAAATATATATATATATATATATATATATATATATATATATATAATATAAATTGTATACATTGTAAATAATTTGAATATTCACTTGTAATTGGGAACAGCCACATATGTTAGGAATTTTATGCAGCTTTTAAAACAAAAAGAGTTTTTACATTTATTTATTTGGGGTTGGAAGCAGGGCATGTGCACAGCTTCTTCCCTCTCACCACGGCGATCATAAAGAGTGAACCCAGATCTTGAGGACTGCCAGACAGCAAGCTCCTTTACCTGATGAGTTGTCTTGGGGGCTCTTAAACAGACACTAGTTTCTGGCTCTGTTAGTAGGTGTCTGTGTGACGCAGGAACTCAGTCTCAGGACTTCTCATCTAACAGTCTGGCTCGTACATGTGATGACCCAAGAGGGACAACAGTCTTGGCTTTTGTTCCAGTTATTAAAGTCCAGAAATGTCCCAGAATGGGAGCTAGAGCATGGTAGGTACTAAATCAGCAGTTGATAAGTAGGAGTGTGGCGGGCTGGCTTAGTTAATTAAGTAATCACCTTCACAAGGAATAGTGTAATGACCATTCAAGAGGAAAACTCTCTCCATTAAGATTGAAATAATAAAATGACTTTGGGGGAGTATATTTTAGAGAGGTCCTGTGGCAAACAGAACTTTATGATTCACATATGCGAGTGATATCCAGGTGATGTGTTCCTGAGATGGTGGGCAATTAATTTTGTTTTGCATAACATTCCTTGCTTCTTCCCAATGAAGTCGTCAGACCTACATTAAAAGTTGACTTTACCTCAGCAATGGGAGGCGTGAGGCCCATTGTATGATAGGAAATGTTCATGGTTTCTTTTTTATGTGGAGATTTCCAGAATATGTAGCAATCTACTAGTAAATTGGTTGGATGAATTGCTACTTCTACATTCACGATACTATTTAAGATTACAGTTTTTTTTTTTACATATTTGTGTATTTCAGTTACATGTGTATTTGTTTAGGTAACTTAAGAAAATGATTTTTTGTGTGTATAAAAAGTCATTCAATAAAGCCAGCAGCTATTTCATTTTTTAATTATGACAATTTTCATACAACTTCTAAAATAATACAATTGATTACACTCAATCAATTGCTATGCTTATTTTTAATAGTCTAAATGATTATCTTATACTAGTTAAAAAAAAATCTCTAGTGCAGAATATAGTTCCAGGCCAATGCATACCTTGGGATTTAGGAAGAACCACAAAGTAAACTATTTTAATTTCATATTTTAATTCTTTATTTTGATTCTTTAAAACTTTAATTACAAACACAATGGAAGTGTGAGTGGTGAGGTAACTTCTCTCTATACTCACATTTTCCAACAAAACAGATGTGTGTGCCTCTGAGAAAACACATGGGATTCTATGTGCTTAGCTCAGGTTCCCCGAACTTGAGAAGAAAGAACACAGGCCACATACACTTGAGAATGCTGAAACTCAGCGGCTCATTGGTCCAAAGCAAGAGACCACAGGAGAAATGCTAGAAGCAAGGGGATGAAGACAGGTGGAAAGATGTTTCTTATAATCCCCAACAAACAAACAAAACAAACCAAAACAAAGCACCAGAAAGTTTTGTTGTTAGGGATTTCACAGAAGGGTCAAAGTCAGAGAAAACTAAGGGCTCATCATTGCTTTGCCTTCTTTCCATCAGGACCAAGGCCCAAAGGGACGCTGTGAGCTAACCCTGCACATGGACCAACATCACTGGGTAATGGCTTGGAAGCAATTATAGGGATCATTGCACCAAAGACTCAGAGTTACTGGAACCAACTCCTGGAACTCTATTTCTAGTGCTAAGGTCCAATAATACATATATTTTCCATTCAGTATATTGCCTTCTAGATTAACTAGAATCTAGGTCTGTGGACTGTGCAGAAACAATATAAACACCATCACCATCTGAAATCTTTAGGCATTCAAAAGCATGTCCCACATGAAGATGCCCACCCCCAATCTGCTTCCAAAGTACCAGACTCAATGAATAATCAGAACACAACAACCAGCTCTGATTCGAGGCAGCTCCAAACAAAAGAAATAATCAAAAGAGGATTTTTTTTATTATGTAACAGGCTAATGTTGGAATTCATTGTATTTATAGACAAGAAAAGATAATTTTGAAGTTTGAGATACACCAATGAAATGATTCCTTAGACAATGACTATGCTCACTTCTGTCATGGTTAGCTAGAGTTTGGCTGACCTGAGTGAAGTGCCCATAGTCATTGCCTGAGCAATGACCTCACTGGTGTAGCTGATGCAATGAACTGAACCCACTGCACAGATTGAGTGTGAAGAACTATGCTTACATCTAAAGTAGCGGTGTCTGCAAATCAATCCCTATTCATTAACTCTATTGATACTATAAGCTTTGAGATTTCTTTTGCTCTTATGTCCCCAAATGATTGGACTCCCTTTTCATCTACCTGCTCAAATATGAAGATATAATTGGAATGCTACTTGCTCTGAATCAGTACTTCTCAGGGGGTGGTTCATTTAATAAATAAAAATAATTTTATTGACATATTCAGTGTATTTCAAAACTATCAGAAGCATCTGTGCTGAAACTTTCCCACATTTAGCCCATTTATTAAAATGAGCCTCACCTGTAGACAAATACATTCAATTAACCTAATTTTTTCGAAGAAAAGCCACAGACCACAATAGTTTAAAAGCTTATCACAATATCACATTGTCAAATAAAGCAGAGCAACTAAAATACTAAAAATACTAAAATGAACCATGGTTCATTTGTTGAATTTTTGGCAGGGCCAAACCCTGCTTAATATTTTTATTATCTAAGTTTATTCTTCGGATTCGTTTAGTGAGCACAGAGCCCATGGCATTTGAGTGACAGATGTCACTAGGCACCTTCCGGTATGGTTCTGCTCTTGTGTTTCTCTGTCCATAGCATATTTTCTTTAGTTTCTTATGAAGATTTTCTTTGCCGTCTTTCTGGAATATTTCTTGGTAGTACTCTTCTCTTGTGCTGTCTCCCTTTTCCTGTATCCATACTCTTTATTATTTATTTATTTATTTATTTCTTATTATATAAAAGCATGAAAATATGAAGTATGGTTTGGAAAGATTCAGCAGTGACAGGACTGCAGAAACAGGGAGGGGCGTGGCAACACAGCACAAAAAGTAATGAGAGGGAGGGGCGTGGCTACACAGCACTGGGCAAAGTAACAAGACACAAAGGGGCGTGGCTACATAGCACAGGACAAAGTAACTAAGGCCTCTGAAGAGAAACCAGATGGCTAGCTGTCCTCAGGACCTACTTGCCCTGGTTCTGTGTGAGACACACGTGAAGAAAGTGCAGTTAGCAGTGCCTTGAACTTTTATGTGACTACAGGGCATGGACTCAGGTAAGAAGTTCACTCCATGAACCTCTTGACAGTTTTCATAGGAATGTAATTATTTACATGTAAATGTAGACTTTCCAACATATCCTGGTGTGGGCTGCTAAAAACTGTGGAACTTCCTAGGTTATTTCAAGACAGTAACCACATTTTCTCTCTATTTTCTGCTAAGAAGCGCATGACTCCACATTTGGGTTTTCACATGGTTATAGGGACCAAACAGTTCCTCGTCCTTGTACAGCAGGGGCTTCTCTGAACCATTTCACAGCCTTTTTAATCTTTAATTGTCGGTCATTTGTCCTTTCCTGTTGGGTTGTCTGTTGGCCACACTGCCTTTGGTTTCTTCCCTACCTCATGCTCATGTTTCTGATTCTTCCTGTTGTCATTGCCTCTGTTGCAGCCAGATTACAAAATACAATCACAGACACCAAGGAGTCATTTTCGACCAGGTCTTTAATGCCTAAGTACAAACAAACTCATTTTCACTTCTGAGGTCTTTTTATTTGAGCTCAGAATCTGTTGAAGCAAAGAATGAGTCAGTATTCCATGATCTCTGCCTTTTCAAAAACAGTTACATACATGAAATAGATGTAAAGTAATCTGAATTTTATAAATTGTACTACATTAATATTGTTTTAACAAATACTAGAAGGCTTGTATTTTAAGTTGGACTACTTCCCTGTAGGTCTAAAGCAAAGGAATTGATATGTTCTTATCAGTGGGGATTTCTGGTTTTACCCCAATAAAAGAAGTCCTCTCATGAATTAAAAATAAACCATAATACCTGCCGGACATTAACTTGTCTCTCTCTGTATCATGGGCTGCAGCATGCAACAGTACACTTGAAACAATCCTGCCAGATTCCAACACGTTTCCTTTGTTAGTATTAATACATATGATTCTGCATTTTAATAAATTATATAATAAAATGTGGAAGAAAATTAAAAGTTAGCAGCCAATCCCAATTCACGTCAGGCATGATGGTTTTTGTTTCATTTAAAGAGGTAGGGTGATGGGGGTTCCTTAAAGTTCCCCATACCTGATGAACCTCTGCTTTAGCACTCTGTCTGAAATGAAAGATGTGTTTTTCATTTACCCACTCCAAGGGTTTGTTAAAATTCCTAGCTCAGCATGGTCCCTCAGAGGGAAAGGAGGCACAATCCGGAGTCTGTAAGCTGCATACACACCAGTCTTGACAGGTACTTCCTAACACGCTCTGAAGGGCTCTCCTCACACGTTGACAGTGCTTCCTCTGATGGGGCCTCACAGGTGGCTTTTCTGTCCTAATGCATTATATTTTTACAATGAGCAAAGGAGGAAAACATAGCTAAAATATATAGCTATTTTTAAAACAGAAAGCAATGTGACCTAGAAAAAAGATGAATTTAAAACAGCTAGTTGATTATACCTTCAAGGATGTGATTTGTCATGGACATAATGTGTTCCTCAAATATTGATAAAGGTTTAATAGGTGTTCATTGAATATGTCATTCTTAAAATCCCCAGAGACTACATGGTATTTATTAGTTTCAATCTTTATCATTAAATAGGCTTAACTAAAGCAAGATGCCTTTACAAAGCTATTCAGTGAAGCTATGCTTTATAATAAAATGACTAAGGCATTTATGCTTATTTATCATTAATGTAGCAGAATGGCAGGCAAAGGTCCTTCCTATTTACTGGAGAGATACAAATTCAGTTTCATTTATGAGTCTGCCCTAAATAGTATGTGCATACACACAGAGACTGTCTCTCTGTCTCTGTCTCTATCTCTGTGTGTGTCTTTCTGTCTCTTCAACACACCTTATCTCTCTCTTTCTCTCCCCTTAGACTATAACCCAAACCAGAAGAGTTAATGATACTAAGCGATTACAAATTTATGTCAGCAGCTATAATTCAATAATACAGATAAGAGTGCACTTGATACATTGTACCCAAGCTGCCCTGTCCTGGCCATGCCAACTGGACACTGGCCTTGGAATTTTGTTGCTTGATAAATACATGAAAAGGAAAGTGAGAAACTGGACTAGACTAGAATAATCTCTGATGATATCAGCTCTTTGGAAACGGATATTTATGGTTTGCCAGACATTTGTGACACAAGAGGGATCTGTAAATTGCAATTCTCACAACACTGACCAATGAATGATGTGAGCAAAAAACATCTCCATGGCTGGCCTGCATATGCGGCACAGGGGGTCTCTGGAATTTTCTAACCCCAGCAGCAGATCTCCCCTCCCCCCACTCTCTTGTATCTTTCTGGGAGGTGACTAAGGAATCTCTGAGATGTTTTGTCAGGTGAATGGTGAACAATTATGTCTTGACAGAACTCAGGAGGTAAACAACATTTGCCCCTTGGAAAACAATGGGGACAGTGCTCCATACATGAGGTGGGGGCAGACACTCCAAACATAAGGGCTGCTACATGAAATGACAAGTTCCGCCCTGGTACCCAGCATCCTCTCAGGACAATGGCTAGGAGCCAAATAACTGGAAACAATCCTGCAAATGGTTGGACCTGAGTATGTATGATTGACTGAGACACAGAGAACGCCTACTCAAAGAAACTGTAATCCCTCCAGTGACTGGTGCTTTGTACCATCTGCATCACCAGTGCTAGCTGAGGTCAGCTGAGGGATAGAGTTTTGACAGAAGAAAACATGCTTCTTCACATACTAGCCTGCTTCTGTGCCTATTGTGACCCGGTGGTTCTATTTTGGTTTAGTCACATACTTTCTAGGTGGTGGTTTTAAGAAGACAAATTCTCATTTGTTGTTTTTCTGATTTGTTTCTGTGTTAGAGATACCAGGATGAGATGAAGCCTCTTCCTAAGAATATTTTGCTAGGTATTGATGTTTTGATGGCAAGGCCTCTCTCTGCCAGGAGTCTCAGTCTCTCTCTCTCTCTCTCTCTCTCTCTCTCTCTCTCTCTCTCTCTCTCTCTCTCCTCTCCATCCCTCCATCCCTCTTCCCCCCTCCACACTCTCTATGTATACACATGCCATCTGCATCATTTTGAACAAAGGATAAGCCATGGCCTGATGGTCTTGCATTATCTGGCTAGCCTGACACCTCTCCTAACTTGCTCAGTTTCAATATTTCCACCAGGGTTGGAGGAGAAGGTAGACATCAAGGACTTGAGTTAGCAGGAAATCGCTGATGTTCTAGCCCCTCTGTATAGATTGCCTGGCTACCCTTCCAAGGTCATGAATATGATGATGCCAGATCAAACTAAGAAGACATGATCATCAAGTCTATAAAAGTTTAAAGGTACACTGCAAAGAGGTGGCTTGCCTAGGATCTGTGATGGCCAGTGTGGTCACAATACCTGGGGCTACCTTGTGAGTTTGTGTCATATTGTTGTATTAATTCAATGACAACATAGCATAATGTCTTACTAATAAAACATGTATGTCTGAACATTTTGTTGGAATAACTTCAACTCAAATGTAGAAACCCACAGTGATTTCTATGCTTATTACCAGTGCCCTTGAGGTATTTCAAAGGGTTTGGATTGAGTGTTTTGCCCAAACCACACTTGTTCCTGGTACTCATGAAGGTTAGAAAAATGCATTAGATTCATGGAACAAATTACAGGTGGTTGTGAGCTGTCACATGGGTGCTTGGAATTAGAACCCTGGTCTTTTCGGGAGGCGCCAATGCTCTTAAATTCTGAGTCTTCTCTCCAGCTTCCTCCTTAAGCCACTTTAATGAGTTAGTGTTATTAGCCTCAGACAAGAAGAAAGAGACCTGAGAAAATATTTTGAGGGATATTTAATGAGGATAGTCTTCTCCATGAGTCTTTCCACAGTGAATAAGACAAGTTCACACTTTCTACATTTCAAAGACTGTTTCAGTGGGAGATACCAGTAGAGATCCCAGATGTTCTGAAAGTCCGTAATTTGAGAACTGGTGATTTATTCAGATGAAAATAATAGTAGAACACTTAAGTAACTATTTGAGGACTGTAAGTAGACTACAGGGAGGATGCTGTCCACTGACCCAGAATGACTGGAGTTACTATTTTCATCCACTGTCTACTTCCTAGGGAAGGAGCAAAAAAGCCCACAAGGAAGACAAAGAAAAATTTGAGTGACCCATTTCTACATAGACTGCAGATATGGATTTTCTATTGTTACAATGTAAAGGTATTGTCTTTACTTCAGAATAGTTTATGAAATACATCAAATAATTTCAAATAATTTGTTGACTTCTAGAGAAAGAACACATTAATCTTTTGCTATTTAAGTTGGATTTTAAGGCTAATTAGCATTTAAAAACCCAAATACACATGGTTGCCTTGGCTGCTCACTGCATCTGCAGCCAGCAGCTGAGACAAAGATTTCTTCAGTGGTCTGGTTTATGGCAACCCTCATCCTGAAAATCCACCACATCTTCCCATCCCTGACCAGATGAACTTAAAACTTCCCAACTAAGCTTATGTGATTGTTATTTTCTTTTTAATATTAAAAATAGTTAACTATAATGAGAATGACATAGCATAAATATGGCACATTAGTCATTTTACATGCACATTTAAGGAATAGATGTTTACATTCCAGAGATATTGTTGTAATAGCAGACTTAAATCAATGCCTGTTTACGGTATGAACCTGAAGTACAACCACTTTTCTTTTCATCCCTCTTGCCCCTGGCAACTTGTACAATCTTCCTCCTCCCTCTATTTTTACACCGTCTGCTTTACTACCACACACAGTGTCTTTGATTCCCTCATACTAAAGGCCCAGAGTCTTCTCTCTTCCACCCACTGTGTGGAAAGCATGTGACTCTCTGTTCAGACACAGAGGCTGGAATGGAAGCAGTATTCTTACTGTCTGATCTTCCTGTTTTATGTTTTTTTAAGATGAGCTGTGTAGGGTTGCCTCAAACCTATTGTGTAGCTCGAGTTTCACATCATGATTAGACCTTCGTGCTTCAGCCTGCTGTGTGCTATTATATTGTCCCTCTGTTTCCAGCTCTTGCGATAACTTTTCTTACTTTCTAGTGAAATTTCATACTCTTGAACCTACCCCAAGATCTATATAAAGATACACAGTATTATTCATTCTGTTTTTATCTGCACAACAAACACTAAACACTCTTTGACCAAGTCAATGGGTTAGAGCTATTTTATCATCTACTAGATAGAGTTTTCCTTTGTGTAAATGACTATGACACCAGTAGGTAGAGTAGCTGCTGTGATGGTCACTGTGTTTATCAATTAAGCACATGTTATGCACAAGGCATTGTGAGAACTCAATTATTGATTAACGTGTCACAGTAATTCTTTGTGGTGATACTGTGATTTCACTGTCAGATGGATGACTGGACAGGGATGATCTGTGTCATCCACAGGTGACACCATAAGAAAAAGAGGCATGATGGAACGAGGAACCATACTTAATTGTGAAATGTGCTCTGAGATGTCAGGGTTTGATGTAATTCCTGTCCTTGTATACAATGAGTTGCTACAGACATTTCAAGAGTGAATGAGCTGTGGTGACTATTTTAATGTGCATGAGCTGTGTGGCACAGAGCTGACTACATAGCAAGCTCAACCTTGCTTTCAGGGTCTGTCCCAAGTGCCTGACCCTGTTCTACAGTGAGGGCCACCTTCAATGGATGAACTTTGACAGAAGCTGGTTGCTCTTTTCCCTTTCCTCCATTAATTAGAGCAATCAGAGATAACTGGTGAGAGAGAATTAGGTCAGGGTGATGCGCCAATGTCTGCCAAGAAAATGAGTTATAGTTGGTACAAGGCAGAGAAGATTAGGACAGATTTATGAAGGAAACATGGTGTCATAACTGGGAGCTGAATTTTTGTTAGGGTTGTGGTGGTAATGTTTCTCATCACCTGGGAAGTTTTATTCTATAACTCACGCTGGGATTAGGAAAGAAACTCTCTCAAGAGTCACCTATCAGAGTGTCCTTAGTGGCTTGTGGCAGGGTGCGTGTGGTACAGTCTATTAAATCCTAGAAATTGTAGTTGGAGATGATTTGTTGTATAGAAATGTAATTTATCACCTAAGTCTTTCTGGAAACTGGAAGGGGGCATGTGACAATTGAATTGGGATGAATGCTATCAAGACCATCCAGGCTGCCTGGCATGTGGCTCTACTCCCCTCCTCCGTTTGCTTTGGAAATGTACCCAAGGTTAACATTGTGCAAACAGTTGGAAATATCAGCAGTTTATTATTACAGTTCTAAGGCTTTTGTCCAAGCTCCAGGAGTCTTATAGATTGCTGTGGAACAGTGGTTCTCATCTTTCCTAATGCTGCAGTTCTTCAATGTGGTTCCTCATGGCAAGGTGTCCCCCAACCGGGAAGCTATTTTCATTGCTACTTTATAACTGTAATTTTGTTACTGTTACAAATCATAATGTAAAAATCTGTGTTTTCTGATATCATAGGTAAACCCCTGTGAAAGGGACATTAAACCCCCAAGGGGTTGTGACCCACAGGCTGAGAACCTCTGGTATAGAGGGCACTAAGAGAGACCATTCTGGGAGTCTGTCCTAGCATATGAGCTTGTTACGGTAATTCTCTCACCACATGCTGTTCTACCTGGGCATCTTTGGGAGATCTGCTGTTTATATTGCATTTAAAAATGGACTGAATTCTAACTCACGCTATGAAGTATGGTATAATAACCCCATTTGCCAAAAGGTCACATTCCAAGGGAGGGCAGACATTCAACAGACCTTGCAGGAGCAGGGCAAGGCTGACTTTTGAAGCTACAGTGATAACAACCCCAATATTCCCATTCATGCACCAGTGGGATTTATACTTGCTTAGTCATTGTAGAAACAAATTCCTATTAATTTGAGCTTCAGCCAATGAAGGAAATTTGAGAATCAATTGTTTGCTGAAGCTATAACCCCACAATGGCTCCTCCCTCCCAAGGAGTAAAAGGGTAGACTCAATCTTATAGACAGGGTACATAAATGCAGTTGCAGAAATATGAAAATTATGGTGCCAAGATTACTAATTTTACATTTTCATAAAAAGAGTAGTTAACAGGGACTTTTGCATGAGTGAATATATTTTCTAATTTTGCCTCAGTTTTAAATTGTATTGATTATATTGTATTCTGAAAACCTGAAGGTTGGCTTTGCAGCCTAATTAGACATGCACTAGAAAAATTTGCTTAGACTTCTTGAACTAATGGGCATATTTATCTGGTTTTGTAAGACCCTGACTGTTATGCAAGAAATCAGAGGCACAGTCAGACTACTCACCTCACCCATGTCTTAGACAGGAAGACCAACAGACTGTCCTATGTGTTTTCCTGATTTTGCTGTTCTCCATTTCTTAACTCTTTGACTCTTCTACCTAAGAAGACATATAATAAAAATCCTCCGGTCATCTTAAACTGTAATTCCTGGAACTACAGAGGTCAGGAAATAGCATGTTATAAAAGGAATTACGTAAATCCATTGCCCTAACACACTCAGCCTAAAAATCCAACATAGATAACGTCATTGACCTTGGTCATTTGAATTATGAAGCATGTGTTATTTCTGTTTCTTTTTCAGTGTTTTGGTGCTAAGGATTCAACCCAGCATGCTAGGCTAATGTGCCTACCATAGAGCTACCATGCACTTACCATGCACCTACCATGCACCTACTATGTACCTATCATGTACCTACTATGCACCTACCATGGAACTACCACGAAGCTGCCATGTGCCTACCATGTACCTACTATGCACCTACCATGTGCCTATCATATGCTTATCATGCACATACTATGTGTCTACTACCATGGGACTACCATGCACCAACCATGGACCTACCATGTGCCTATGATGGGCCTACCATATGCCTACCATGGGCCCATCATGTGCCTACCATGTGCCTATCATGTGCCTACCATGCACCTACTATGTACCTACCATGCACTTACCATGTGACTACCATGTGCCTACCATGGAGCTATCATGCCCCTACCATGTGCCTATCATGTGCCTACCATGTACCTACCATGTGTCTGTCATGCACCTACCATGTACCTACTATGTGCCTATCATGCACCTACCATGTGTCTACCATGTACCTACCATGTGCCTATCATGCACCTACCAAGAACCTACTTCCATAGAGCTGTATGCCATAGCCCAGATGTAGCTTTTGGTGTTGGTATTTTGTGCTTTGTAGAAATAAATTTTCATCCCTGGATTTTTTTTCTTTTTATTAACTAGAAATTATTTTGTGAAAAACAGGGTTAACTATGCCTTATTTTCTAGGCTCAGTAAAGGAGTTTCAATAAGAAAATGAATGTGTTTTTATAAAAATTAAAAATAGGATAGCTTGGATTTGTAACTTATGAGTATGATGGAGCCAAACTATACATGAATTATTCTGGGAATTTTCTGTTTTAAGCGCCTATAGCATTTGTAGTTTCTTATTTGCTATTCATGGCAGCATGGAAGGAAATAAGATATCTTGTCACTTGAAGTCAAGATCCCTTCAGAATTCTCTTGATCTCTTTTATCCATTTATTAATCGGATTGTTTTGCTCCTGTAGAAAGTAGAGCAGAACAGAGGCCGTGTTTCTCCTCCCCCCCCCCTTTTTTTCTGGCTGTGATGAGTGAAGCTGGCATCAGGTGGATATGTAAATGTGATTCAAGCAAAGATATGATCGGTGTCTCTTTCTGATCAGCCCTTAAGCGATCGATAGGTAGTAGAAAACAATTTAGTCCCACTCAGCATGTGCAAGCAAGACATAGTTGATGATCTGTCACCCGTAAGTACGGAATCATCATCTTTAGACAGTTTGAAGCAATGAAATACCTAGTTTGAAAAGCATCGGATTAGCTGCATGGTTCATTGGGCTGGTTGCCTTGCTTTAGTCAATAAAACTCATGAGAATTTATCTTAAGATCTTAGAGCAAGCAGGTCTGTACCTCAGTGGCATGAGCATTTAATCAATTATGAAAGAAACAACATGTTTACATGTGTAAGTATGCATGTATATTTACCTAATAGTTTCAAAATAGTGAGTGTTTAGGAAAGAATGATTACATATCTCTTTATAATTAACATAACTGTTTGCTTTTATTAAACCAAAGTTGTCCCTTTGGTACCAGAGCCTGTATCATTAGCATTTTTTTCTAGTATCTCCATATGTCCCTCTCAGATTTTCAATAGTATCTGTTGAACAAAAACAAATAATCAAGAGCTGTGTCATTAGCTGGAATGGAGAACTCAGAAATGTCATATTCCTGAACCCAAATTGAAGCTTGTCCCAGTGAAGCCTCTTTCCAGCCAACCTTCCCTCCTCCCTGGTCTCTACCTCTTCCTTTCATGCTGTCAGCCTTCCAAGAATGCTCTTCTTCCCTCCTCATAATACCGGGTTCTTCTTTGGTAGCACCTGGCCCATACAAATTTCAAACTTTCCAGATGCATCCACCATTCCCTCCCTCCTTGTTCAGGCAAGAACAGTGTGTGATGACTATTGAGATCACCGTGGTTGGATCAGGAAACATGGGGGTAAAATATACTTTCTGGAGGATTTGTGAGAGCAACTCCAGAGAGGATTGACTGTGGAGATGGGGCCCACCTTGAATGAGGTTGTTGCCATTCCCTAGTCCAAACTAGAATAAAGAAGATAAACATTCCCGAGCACCAGCGTTCAACTCTTTCCATTCCCAAACTATGGATACCATAGGGCCAGCCACCTCTTGTTCCCACTCTATGACAGATTTTACCCTGAAGCAGGAACCACAATTAAACCTTTGCTAGCTTAAGTTGGTTTTTGTTGGGCGTTTTGTCAGTGGTTAGTAAAGTATCCAGAACAGTTGCCTTCTTGTGTCTCTCCAAGCACAAATCTTTACGCTTGTAAAGGGTAGGCATAGAAAACTTGAGACAAGTCTTAGACTGTCTACGAAGAACTTGTATGCTTGAGTGAATATTTACATGGAGGAATATATCCATAAGTAGAACATAATAAACCCACAATCTGCCAAACCAATTGTGAAGATTTGTGAGGAGTACATCGAGTGTAATAACAACAAAGTCAGACCTTGAGACCTCCATGTGTAATCATACAGTTAACTTGGAAGTGCTTCATGGCTTCAGTCCTTGTCTGCTTCCCAAAGCTCCTCCCCTTTCAGGCTAATTGTGGCTTGCTGAGACGACACACCCTCTCCTACCCTTCAGGACTGCTTCTGACCCATGACATGTTTGTGGAAATTGATATTCATGGCTTATAGGCCACAAGGAATAAATTAAATGGTGACAAGTCCCTGGAGTATTCAGACTGGTTAAGCAGTGTGCTTCATGACAGATAACATTTTGAGAAGATTATGTCAGGACATAAAAGCTTCAAGAGGCCAGCCTGGGCTGATGTTGTTAGACCATGGTGCGTCTACCATGGTTTATGCTTTTGCATAAACTGTGTTTTATGTTTTTATATGTGCTTTTTATAAAATTGTGTTTTGACCATAATTTATTTGATATTTGGTTAGGGATGGTTCAAATGAGCTTTTTCTCTCCTGCAATCTGACTCCCCCTACTGTAGCCCCTAGACAGGTTCATTGGACTCTCCCAGGGGAGATTTTTAAAAAATGCAGAATTATTGTGAAACCTGAACAGAGTAAAAAAATCTGATTCTTCTGGAAACCTTTCCCTGATTCTTTCTGTGCACAGCAGGGCTCGCCTGTTGCTCCATCCTTCTCTGTGTAGACAATTTAGTATTTGGCTTGATACTTTAATATCATTGTGGAAATGAGAGGGTGCAGAGGAGTTGGTATTTCATGTTTTTCATGAAAAAAAAACCTTAAAAGTCAATAAAATATTATAAAGGACTAGCAAGTAGATAGGCCGCCTTCAGTAAACCCGAAAGGTCTCCTTACAGTAGATATTGATGTACATCTTTTCCTTTCTATGACCACTTGGTCCTCCCTTAATAATATGTATTTTGTTCAGAAATCCATAATTGTGCCACAGAATTATGTAGAAATAAGAAAGTCTGTGTAATGAGCTTGCTGGGTGTGCTCCTCGTTGCTTCTTAGAGACTGAATGGGCCTGCTGGCCACCATGCTGTGTTAATATTCTAAGGGACTGCTATCATCTGAGACCTCAGTCACCCCAAAGCCTCCTGTGAGGTGCAGCTCTCCCCTGAAAAGGCATGTGCAGATGAAGGGACACATAATTTCAAATGCAGTTAAGTTAATGCTGGGTAACACTGATTTTCCCAGTTAGCCATTCCTGTTCATTATGATAGAACTTTTCAGGGTACACAGCCATATCAAACTCCAGTCAGCAAGCGCTTCTTGGCATCAGCAACATTGTGGGAGTTTGGAGTCTGCTATTTTTAAGAATGCTGTTGACTTTGTGTTGGCAATATTAGCTTGGGGTTCACTGTGAGCCTTAAAATACTTTACCCATTCAGAACAGTTCTGCTAGCCCACCTAGCTGAGCCCTCCCAAGCCTTTCAAATGGATGACCCTTCCTAGCGAGGTCTGCAAGGGGATGATGAAGCTGCCTATTTAGAGCATCCATTGGCTCATCCCAGTTTGCTCTGTAGTCTGAATTGAAGCAGGTTCTGCTCTATATTTAAAAACTTTTAGCTAGGGAGGGGTCCTGTGTACTACAGCAGTGCCCATGGAGGCCAGAAGACACTAGATCCCCCTAGATCTGGATTGATAGCTGTTTGTAGGATGTCTGCTCTAGTGCAAAGAAGCAAACATGGCTCCTCTGGAAGAGCATTGTATTCTCGTGACCACTAGGCCATTTCTTCAGCCTGTTTTATGAATCAGCCCAGAGGCCTCAAAATTACGGTTGCCACCTGTGAGCCTCTCTCCTGTTCATACCAGAATGGAGTTATCACAATGGGCTGTACATGTCCCATTGTTTATTGTTTGGAATTGTCTGTTCTGTAGAAGACACAAAGGAGATTAAAGGCTTCACATTTAGTGACTCAGCATTTCAAATTTAAAAATATATTCTTCTAAAATCTTGTTGTTTTTAATTTCTTTCTTCCTTCTTCCTTCCTTCCTTCCTTTCTTTTAATATTTTTTTCCTTGAGATAAGGTCTTACTTTGCAGGCCAGGCTCATCTGGAAATCAAAAGGTAAACTCATATTAGCCTTGCATTTGTGGCAGTTCTGGGGTTCCAACCTCCTATGTGCTGAGATTACAGGTGTGAGCCACCAAGCCTGACTTTGAATTCTTTAAAGAATGTTTTTGTTTGTTTGTTGTTAATTACACATGTGTGTATGACATATGCTGTGGGCATTTATGCTATTGTGTCTACACATGAAGATGAGGACAACTTTGTAGAACTGACCCACTTTTTCCACCTTTCACTCAGTCCAAAGGTTGACATCACATGGCCAGTCTTACATCAACAGGCACCAAGTGCTGTTACGTGATGAGCTAGCTCTCTGGCATCATGAATTCTTAAAACAATTTTATCGCACTTAATATAAGAGACTTTGATAGTAACATTTAAACAAATATCATTTTATCTTGGCTATTTCCTGCTACAGTTTTTTGATATGTGGCTATGGGTTATTTTTATTGTACCAGATGACCAAATCTACTTGAATATGCTGTTACACATCCATTACACAACACTCTCAGAGACCTGATTTGTCTTGTTCAACTCTCCTTTCTTTCATATTAATGCAATATAATCTTTGGGTGAGTAGGTATTTTCTGCAAACAGTATATTTTATTTTTTCTTACTTTCACTTTCCATATATTCAGTTTCATTTCCAAATACATGTACATAGGAAAATGCTAAATGAGTTGTAACTTAATAGAAGTCATAAAATACAACTTGATTTGTCATGTGTTAAATCATTTACTAAGTCCCTTGGTGACATTCAGTACCCTGGTTCCTTTAGGCTGGATGATTGACAACCTGCAGTTTTCTTGAATTATCTATCCTCAGAGGATGATATCTTCAGGTGAGCAGCCTTTCATTGCCCACAGACAATTGATTCTCAGAGCAAATGTCTCTGACACAATTGTTATCCACCTCTAGTGTCCATGGAGTGCTTGAAATCGGCCTAGGGATGCTAAAGAGCATTCTCTAATTTCAATCAATTTCAACTTAAAAATGGACACAGTGCTATTTCATACCAAGGATGGACACAGTACTATCTTACACTGCAGATGACTTTCTGGAGCTATGTTACTTTTGCATGTGGAACATTTAGCAGCAGAATAAGAAAGGCTATGCATGTGAAATGTGAGATTTTTCAATAACATAGTATAAAGGAGGGAGTAAGACATCCCAAGGTGATTTCTGTCCTGGGTACAGTACAGGAGTCCTGGTCTCAGGAAATTGCTGAGAATCCAGTGAACTGAAATCAATGTAACTTGTTCTCTTGGGAGTTCTAGATGCCCCTGTAGGAACATTGTACAGTATGGAGTCCTGGTCTCAGGAAATTGCTGAGAATCCAGTGAACTGAAATCAGTGTAACGTGTTCCCTTGTGAGTTTTAGATGCCCCCATAGGAACGTTGCAGCTGGTCTCTGTAGTTTGACTTCTCGATGCTCCTCAGTTGAGATGGACGAGTTCTCTTCTAAAGGGAAAATGCCACAGTAAATTCCCACTAAGCCTCCATCACTTAGGTTCCTTCTCTTATCCTGTTCATCATTCCAAGCCCAGCCTTTGTGGGTGAAAGAACAAATAGTATAATTAAATTAAAGGAGATGTGTGTGAAATTCCTATTGCAGCATTTAGTCAGGGAGCTTCCTGTGCTAAATATTTCTAATTCTTATCACTTGCTTCAATTAAATATTCAAGATGCTAAGTTAAATAGCAGAGGGCTTTCTATGCTAATGATTAAAAATAATTCTTGACTAATGAGTATTAATTAGCTTGCAGGTCAGTTAACAAATATTTATTAAGAGCTTAGATTGCATATGAAATTTTGCTGTACACCCTGGATATTTCTTAGTAATAGATTTATATATAATTTAATAATTTAACTTTGTGGGGAATACTCACTAGTATATAAATTATATATATATATATATGCATACATACATTCATACATATATATATATACATATATTATAACAAGATGTACATTATATATATTTACATGTAAGGTAGCTTTTGTGAAACTTTAAAGTAGCTATTTGCATATAATAAGTAGTCATAACCTCACATTCTGCCACTGAAATTTTGAAATTTCTTTAATGTATATCATATTTGTGAAGTATATAAAATCCGTTATGGACAAATACATTGACTATTATTGGTAAGATTTGGTTTTCATGCCCTTGTTCCTATCAGTGTTATTTAATACATAATGTCCTATTTGAGGCCTGAAGATGAGTAAGAAAATATAGGGGTTGCTATTTTACAATGAGGTTACTCTTCTGTAGACTCAAATGTGAAAACCCTCAGCTACACAAACAACTCAAGTATCATTACCCAGCTCTTGTTCAGCTAAGTCATGCCCCGTTAGGGGTCAGACCAGAGAATGTCTGGCAGCCACACAATTATCCTATTATACCTTGTTCACAGTACACCAGAAACAAGTCACAGATAAACCAAGACAAAGTGTTTTTGTCCCCTCATCTCCACCCCAGGGAAACATGCATACATTTTAACAGAGAATACTTCTTTTCGGACTTATTTAGGGTTTCATTTCTGTAAAGAGACACTATGATCAAGGGAAATCTTATAAAGCAAAAATGTTAAATTGGGCTGGAATACAGTTTCAGAGGTTCAGTCCATTATCACTGTGGTGGGAAGCGTGGTAGTGTCCAGGAAGACATGATGCTGGAGAAGGAGCTGAGAGTTCTACATCTTGATCCACAGGCAGTAGGAGGAGACTGTGTGCCACACTGTGTGTAGGTTGAGCCTATTTGACCTCAAAGCTTGCCCCTGCAATGACATACTTCCTCTAACATGGCCACACATACTCCAGCAAGGCCATATGCCCAAATAGTGCCACTCCTTTGCCAAGCCTTCAAACATATGAAACTATTAAGGCCATTCTTGTTGAAACCACTACACCTTGGAATAAAGAAAGCTGAAATGTCACATCTTAATCAAGCTTTGTTTTTTAAGTGTTACTGTCTAACAAGGGAGACATGTCCATGGATAACTACCAAGAGTAAGAGCCTGGAGGACAACCAGGTGTGTGGGATCTGCCAATGTGGGTAGCCCCAGTCTGCCCCTAGCAACTGTAGAAGCACCACTCCAGATCTCAGTCCACAGGCTCCTCCCCATTCAACCTACAGCTCTTGACATTCATGACATAGGCTCTGAGTACCTGACTCACTTTGAGTTACTGGCATCATCAAAGGATGCAGCAAGGCAGCCCCATGTTACACACAGGTGCATTGATGAACCCATCTTGGTGCTGAATATTTGTAGGTGTTTTAACTTCACTGTGAATTTTTCAGTGATATGTTGGTGTTTTGCACATGTATCCACAGGCATTTAACAAGTTAATATTTTGGCTAGCATGCAGCACTCCATTACATTCACACATATGTATCCTTCTACAGTGTTCTTTCTTGCTCCTCCATTGACTCCCCTACGCCACACTGCTTTCTTGGTTGCTGATCCCCATATTCGCCCTAGTACCCCCTCATCTTCTGCTTTTGTGACACACACATTTTCCTTTACCCTCCCATCTAGTCTCTCATCCCCCACATATAGATACCCATATTTGTAAAGTTAAACCCCAACTCTTTGTGTGGGAAAAGTTTTGTCCATACCCCTCTTTTAGCCTAGTTTATTTTGTTTCATATGCATCCATTTTCTGTAAACACCACAATTTGGATACCATTATATTCGTACCGTATTTTCTTTATCTGTTTGTCCTTTGGTTAAGAATCTTGTCTCAATCTAATTGCTGTCAAGCAGAGATGTGTGGGTGTCTCAGCGGTAGACTTCTCCCACACCTACTAAGAGAAAAACAATTTCTATCTCAGGACAGACAAGTACCTACAAAGAATGAAGTTTAGACTTAGTCTATGTCTTGTTATGAAATACATATGTGTTTTATGGAAAGGCCTTTTCTTCTCTCCCAGCACTCTTAAATCATATTTGATCAGCAAAAAATGGTACACCCTGTTCTATTTGGACAGATAAGCTACTTGATGATTAAGTGAAATCATTAGTTGATGTGAGTGACCACCTTCTTGTTTTTTACTGAGGAAGACATCTCTGATCTAATCTTTAAACCACTTTCAACAATGTGGCACACTGCCTTAAGCATAGTCACTGTGCTATAAAATACATCTGCAGATATCTTCACTTTTTCTAAGGTTTCCTCAACACATCCTGGGGTCTCTTTATCCTAATATCTCCTCCTTTGCAGTACAGAAACTTTCTTTCAAACATGATTTTACTGGTCCGTTTGCTAGTAAGGACATTCCTGGATGGCCATCCCAGAAAACATCTACCTGGGTTTCCTTCTATCACCTTTACATTTTGAACTAATTTTTGTACCTGGAGTGACTGGGAGCTCTGACTTTTATTATTCTGCTTATCCATATCCAATGCCCTCAATACCCTTTACTGGGCAGTCTGTCCTTTCCTCATCATGAGTTTTTGGAACAGAATAGACAGTCCAGGAATTAATCCACTTGTTTACACCCAAATTAAAGGCCCCTTTCAAAGATGTCTTCAGCCAAGTCTTCCTTTCCTGTTAGTATTGAAAAGAAACTCTGAATTTATTGCAATTGTAGCAAAGATGTAGAAAATAGCTGCTAAAATTTTACAGTTGTTTCTTAGTAGTAAAGGTCCTGTGTGGTATAAATGTTCTGTAGTTCTTGCTACAATAACGTGCAGTTGCAGAAGACCTTGAGAATATTTTGCAGTCACAAAACTACCACTGAAACAGAATAGTGTCAAACCGTAAAAAAACAAAACAAAACAAAACAACAACAACAACAACAAAAAACCCATGCGGAATAATGGAATACTTCCTATAATATCATTCAATGATGATAACTCAAATGATGTTGAGTTTAACAGATTTTATACTTCTATTTGCATATACACACATGCTCACATATGCACACCCATATGCACATCATGCACACATACCTGGGCATCCATACTTATTAGGCATCTTTGAATAGCCCTGGACCTAACCTATTTCTCTGCTGTGTGTGAGGAGAGAAATCCCTTGATTTGAGTTTTTCTTATATCACAGAATGAAGAGAGGTCACAATAAATGTATTATGATTGTGTTATTTGTCTGTTGAAACCTCCTGCAAAGGGAATGAGAGTTTGGATCTTGTCTATGCTCTCTAAGACAGAAATAGCAGTGTGAAATGTATGTTAGGATTTCCAGACACTTTTATAATCAACTAGTTAGTCTCAGGAACGTTTGTTAAACTGAGTGTGGGGTGCCTGTCATCTGGCTAACGTTACATAACGTGGCTGTGGAGAGCAGAGGATGCGCCTAAGCCATTCCTCACTCTGATTCTCATTGTATTGCTCACTCTGCAGATGCAGTCACAGGGGGAAAAGTCCTGCTACAGAAGGAGTGGAAAAACCAGAACCATGGCTAGGCTCTTATTTTCTTCAGTCAAAGCTCTCTTGACTACAGCCTATGGTCTTAATGCTTTAGAACACCTTCCCTGTTTGAAGGCAGAATATCCCTTGTACTGTGTCTAATCAGGACCTCTGACTAGACTTGGTATTGTTCCCAGCACACTTGTGGTACTGATTGTGCAAATGGAGCAGGACAAAAATCTATGGGCTAAATTGTTTATTCAAGGGTGTTTAGGGACAAGGACTATTTGGGGCGAGATGAGGAAAATACATAAGCAGCAGATATTTTTAGTAATTCTCGTCATCCTTGAGTTTCATCTTAAGTTTTGCTCATTGAAACGTGAATTGTCTTGATATGGAAAACATAATCATATTAAGCTATGTCATAAGAGACTACACATGAATTTAAAATGGGAATTTATTGAATTTGTCCTTTCCCAGAAGCAAGTTTCTTAACTTGATCTGGCCGGTGTCTTGGAGTCAGACATATCGAGAAACTGAGTTACAATCTCAAGGTTGTCTCAAGGTCATGAGGAAACACTACACCCCACCCATACAGCTGGCCTTGGGAGACTCTATAATGAGGCAGCTATGCCCTTGTGTGCCCCTTGCCTTCTCTCTTCAATAGTTAATCTAGATTAGTACACTGTTCTCATCTTTGATTAGTAAGTTTCTAATTTTTGTGTTATAATTTTGTCTATGTCAAGGCATGGAATTATTTGTTTTTAAAGCATACACTGTGTTTAATAACAGTGAGAATATTTACAATCAACCACCACATTTTCTTTACATTCTCTATAATGCATAGTATCAAATGCAGGGAGCAAGTAGAGTGTCTTCCTCCTCTTGCAAATGAAACTCTGCTTCCTATCCTTGAGGATTTAAGCAGCTTGTTAGAATCCTTTCCAACTCAAACCCAACATGTGGGGCTCATAGTTTCTGATGATGAGTTTCTTGTACTTCATTTTCCTTGGCCGTTCCTTACCTCACATCCAACTGGGTCAAGTCTTACATGTACCTTGATTTTCTTTTCTGCTTTTCTTTGCTATTCCTCTGTGATGACCTTAATTCTGGGCATCAGTATTCTCTACTTAGACTTTGAGATTTGTCTTCTCTAAGGATCCTAATTCCCTTTTCTCATTTATAATCTACTTTGTACAATTAAACAATCAATTGTCCTAATCACAACATTTACCTTTAATGACATGGTTACATCTTCAAAGTTTAGACACAACAGTCAAGTTGGCAATACACCCAAGAAGAACCTCTCATACCTCCACTCTCCTGATCCCTGACAAGCTTGTCTAACAAAGAACTCTCCCTGTTCTGTGAACAAGTGTTGCTTCTTTAAATGCCATTAATGTTAATCAGCTTCTGGCCCTCATGACATAGAAGATGAGGTCATATGGTTTCTTCATTGGTTCACTGTTTTACAGGTTGTAGTCCATGCCTGTCTAACTGGAATAGTTTTGGGTCTATGATGAGGTTGCCTACAACACAGTTGGAACATAGTAGAATAAAATAAAATATTCCATGGTTGAAAAACAAGAGAAAAAGAGGGAAAGCACCCCATCATTTTTTTGGGAAGGTATACCATTGATAACATGAGGATCTACTACAAGACCCCTCCCTCATAGGGTTCCACCACCTCCCAACAAGGCCACCCTGGGAACAAAGCCTGTAGCATATGGACTTTGGGTGGCACTCAGATCCACACATTAGAGGCTGCTTCTTCACCTGGTTCTGTCCGATACCTTCACAAATCTGAGCACCCTGGACATCCTCTCATCACTTTAACTAGTAGACCTTCCTTATCGCTGGTGACTTTCTTCAGCAGTCAAGACAGAAACAAAGCTTCAGTGAATGTAATTTATTTTGAAGTATATCTAAAAAAGCTGCACTTGGGGAAGTTGTGGGACAGGAGAAGGAAACAGTTTTGCTAATGAATGGATTCATGCTCTAGGAAGCTGAAACCGAACTCCTTTCGGAAGGTAAAGAAGACTTTAGAGTTCATCCTTCTAGGAAGCAAGTAGAATAGCTACATCCTGGATTCTTCTTGACACTGTTCAAGGAGGACTCACTTGGAAATAGAATACCCTGAATCTCCCAGTGTGTGTGGTATCCAAAGATGGAGAGAGAGAGAGAGAGAGAGAGAGAGAGAGAGAGAGAGAGAGAGAGAGAGAGACAGAGAGAGACAGAGAGACAGAGACAGAGAGACAGAGACAGAGAGACAGCGTCAGAGAGAGACAGAGAGACAGAGGTACAGAGAGAGAGAGCATGCAGTTGGTCAGAGAGCTTCCATATTTCCCAAGGGAAAATCTGTGAGGATACATAAATAGATTCTCCATGGTGCCCATCCTTCCTGGCATGACCCATTCGCTGGTTTCTTTTTCTTTAAAAGAAGTGCCAGATTCCAGGCCTTATGCTAAGAGGTGTGAATACATCCGTGAATTACATAGCCAAAGGCATCTGTTTCCCTAAGGCTCACACTATATGGATTGTTTAGGAAATGAACAGAAGGATAACTTCTTGGTAGAATGATTGGTTCCCCAGGAGTTGTAATTGAGGTAAGATGTATAAAATAAAAGCTAGCTGAGTTCATGTTCCAGACAGTAGGGGTACAAAAGTAAGAAAGGTGATCTGGGATCTGTAGAGGGTCTTACATCTTTCCTAAAAGTC
Source organism: Apodemus sylvaticus (assembly GCF_947179515.1). Taxonomy (NCBI): domain Eukaryota; kingdom Metazoa; phylum Chordata; class Mammalia; order Rodentia; family Muridae; genus Apodemus; species Apodemus sylvaticus. Next base: position 5,284,457 of record NC_067489.1, on the reverse strand, counting down.
AATCCCCGGGATTGTACTGAGGAATGGCAGGGGATTATTTCTAGTCAACTTCTTGCATTAGCTCCTGAGAACATAGTGTACCATGTCCCCAAGATAGACCTTGTCATAAAAACTGTGTAGCTATACCACAAGTATCAAATATTATTATTGTTTTATTTCTTTACTTGAGGGCACATTGAGCTTTTGTGGTAGCAAGAAGGAGAGGTTTAGTATACTATCCTAGTTCTCATTACTATCCAGGCCAAGATTTTTCTAGAACATTCGGTTCTCAAATTCCCATCCAATAACTAGAGAATGTATCTCTTTACCTTTACCTTCTTCATCTTGACAGCAAAGATCTCATCCACCAAATTTCTATCACACATCTCTCACCAGATTCCTTCAAATTTGGCTGTGTAGGATCTCTCCTCCTTCCCGAGCTTATGATGTCCTACATCAGAAAGTTCTACTTAGATTATAAGACAGTTGCTAAGCTAAGAATGTTAGAAATAAGTTCTGTATCTCTGAAAGGTATGGTGTGACCACAAAAACATTCAGTCCCTGTATGTGTAACTTGTCTCATTCATCCCTTCTGATTTTGGATTCCTCATATGCCTATTGTGAGGACAACTCAAAGAGTCCTTTTTATTGTTTCTTTCCAGTTGAGCTTACTGACATGTCCTTATTTTCTTACAAAAAGTTTGAATAATTGTTGTAATTTCTGAATCTGCTTAATGATAATCTAAAATAAAAGCAATAAGCTTTGGAATTTCTTGTTTAATGTGCTATAACCAAGCCTGTAAGTATCACAGAGAACTTGCCTTAACACTCCCTTTACTTTGTAGTATTTTAATTGGCAACGTGTTATTTATGTTTAACAGGAGATTCAGTGGTGCAACTGGCATGGTGTAGGAAAACAGGAGTGAACAAATAATGGACTTATGGATGGATGGATGAATGTGTGGATAGATGGTTGGATAATGGATGGGTGGGTGGGTAGATGAATAATAGATTTATAGATTATGGGTGGATGTGTGATAAATGGATGGACAGACAAGGGGATTAACAGACAAAAGGATGGATGGAAGAATGGATGATAGATAGATGGATAATGGATGGATGGGTGATGAATGGATGGACAGACAGAGGGATAGATGGATAGATGGATGGATAGATGAATGAGTTCACAGCTGCTAAAGTTCTGATTTAATGATTTTCAAAGATAGCCCCCAATATGATCGTTCTCCTTACCATGGCCCCACAGAATGAATTAACCATTCTTTTCTTCATGTTTCATAAAAGCATGCATTAGCTAATGGAATGATTTTAATTCCTTCAGGTGGGTTTTGTTTCCACTGGTACTCAAGATGACGAGAAGGGATTGACAATATACTCTATCTGCGTGAAAAAACTGTTCTGGGGTCAGGGCAGCATGCAGCATATTGTCTAATTTTAAAAACATTAAGTAAGCAGAAGTGATGTGTTCATCCAGGTGCCACCTGGGAGACTTGTGATTTCAACTAAATATTTTAGTTTGCCTGTCACATACAGTTACTGTCTTATGCTTGCTCAGAAATCTGAAGGAGAGGGATTAATAAAACAATTTAAGGAAATTTAGTGCATCTTAAGTATATTTTAAGCATTTCAACAGTAAGCTCCCTAAATAAAAATCATTTGAAATTTCCATTCTCATCTCTTCAAGTAGGGAAAATGAACCATTACTCATATATACCTTATGAGTTGTATCTCTTCTGATTCCTTCTCCTATGGATTTTACTTCTGTTCTTAATGGGATACTACTATTCTTCAACCATCATTTTCAATAGGAATGGTGCATGATTTCATGTGTCTCCACTGATCCCTACTCTACACATACAAACAAACGCTATACATGTGTGGCATTTTTATATCTATCAAATATCACTTCTTAAAGAGAACTTATGAAGGTTACTTAAGGAGTGTGCTGCAATGTGTAGAGGGTAGAGCTCATTCCCCAGGATGCTGACAAACTGTAAGCATGGCCTAGCCTTTCCAGATGTCAGCTCTCCAATGTTATGAGCACGTGTTACTTCAATGCTGTGAGCTCAGCCTAGCCCATCCAATGGCATTGCTCCAATGCTGTGAGCATGACATAGTCTATCCAATGGTTTCACTACAATGCTATGAGAATGGCTACACCCATCCGATGACATCACTCCAATTATGCATTAGATATAGATGTCACCATGTGTTGTGATAGTTCTGTGAGGTCAGTGTCAGCAGGTCAGTCTGTGTGATGTCTGACTCAAGTTCCCTACTGACAGTCCTTTGAGCAAACATGATCTTTGACCATAAAAATTTGTCACCAATGATTTTTCTTTGTTCATTATACACAGTTCTTTTGGAAGCATTTGACTCCTTTTACAAAGTTTTTCAACTTCACTTCTCATTTATTAGTCCTCAGCTTTTCTTCTTAATCTGCTGCACTGCATCGGATGCTCTTGATGCTGCTTTTGTACATACTGTCAAATTGTTGGTGACTGGAACCATGGTGACTAGATAATGTGATAGAGCTGGTTCAGTTTTACAATGATCCTCCTGCCTGTGCTTGCTAAGTCTTGCCATCATGGTTTTCTGTGACCTTTAATGGTCAAAAGACTATGATATTGACCTTAATGATAATTAAACATATTTCCCAATTTCATTTAAATGACAGAGATAAGTGATAAACCCTGTCTTGTTTTTCTTCTTGTTACTTTCCAAATGGAGAGAAGGGTGCTGGCATACCTGAGGGTTAGATTGCTCCAGGGCTGGGTCCTGGTAGGCTTGCTTTTATGAATGTGATGAGACTTGATAGATTCCTATTTTTATAATCCTACTTAAGTCCTGCATAGACTTTTTCTACACTTTCGCAAGACTGTCTTAAGTCCACATTGAAAGAGGGGGTAGGTGGCCTGGGACGTGACTCAGTGAGCAAGTACTTGCTTGCAAACACGAGGACCTGAGTTTTGTTTCCTACTCCACACATACAAACAATAACAAATATACAAATAAGATTGGCAACCTGAACTTGTGATCCCAGATGGTAACCTAGAGACAGATGGATCCCCAACCAGTCTGGACAGTCAATGAACTTCAGGTTCAGGTTGAGAGCCTGTCTCCTACCTGTCTCAGAAAGTAGGGTAGAAGAGATTGATGATGAGATATGACACAAAATCCAAACTCCACACATACACATGTACATTTAGACAAGTGCAACTGTATATATATGCATCCCACATATACCTCACACATATAACCACAGAGGAACACAGGCATACACTCACAGAGGACCACACACATATATCCATATAGGCAGGTATACACATAAACACACACACACACACACAGACTACACATGCATACCCACACAGGCATACATACATATATATATAAACACATATGCATACCTCTACATGCATGAATATACACGAACATAAAACATACAAGAGGGAACAGAAAGAAGTGAAAACTTTCTGATAGGCACAGAATGCTAGATACAAAGAAATTCTTCAATGCTATGGGCCATTTGCAGTAATTATAAGCAACTGATTTTGTGTTCAAAAAATGCAGAAAGCAGTATACAGAAGAGAAGCAGATTTGTTTCAACTCTAGCCTCTTTGGCACCCAGAAAAACCCTAATGTAAGATTACATGATAAAAACTAAAATTTAAGACTGCCAAAGAAAGTTTAAAGCTCTATACTGGAGACTTTGTTCAGAAGCAATCAATATTCTCACTGTTAAAAAAAAAAAGATAGCAAAAATGAATACTAACCACTAGAATGATTACCTGTCATTATCAAAGAACTTTACGTTTCAATACTAAGGGTCTATTTTTTCTCATTGATTTGTCTTAAAATTGATTTGTTTTAAGATGGAGTATGTCAGGTGCTAATTTGATCTCAGTGGATAAAAAAATTCATTTCAATAATTATGTATAAATGGATGAACAATATTTCAACAATTATATGCTTACCTGGTGTCTAAAAAGTCATGACTTTTGACCTGGGTTGTCTATGTGTTGTTAACTGTGCTGACAGATGATGGTACTACTAAACTACTACTCATGCCTAAGAAACACCGGCTTACACAGTGCCCAAGGCTGAGTGCACTTACTGGCCTCTGCCAAGTGAGGCACAGATGCTAATAGTGTTTGCAGAGAACATGATGTCTTCAGAGATCCAGGAGAACATAGGAGTCATAGTGGCCCTCTGATGGCTAAACAAACAGAATATGACATGAGATTTTTATGGAGACATATGAACCTATACAGACAAGTCTAAGGCCTAGCCTGGGCTCCAGGGCCTAGTCAAAGCTTCCAAGCCTAGTCAGCCCCAACACTCCCCTCTGCATGGGATCCCCCTGCATCTTAGTCTTGAAAACTATTGTCTATTGCAATTTTAAACTGAGAGACAACCACTAAGTTCTACCCTGGCACTTCCTTTTGCCTCCCTTTTCCTTCTCTTCATTCCTGAATCCAGTTGCAATTATTCAACAATCCATGGCTGCTTTTTCACAACTTGTTAACATATTGGTTCTTAGCCTGTGGGTTGTGACCTCTTTGATGGTTGAATAACCTTTTCACAGGGGTTGCCTAAGACCATGAGAAAACACAGATATTTACATTACAGCTCATATCAGTAGAAACGTTTCAATCATGAAGTAGCAATGAAAATGGTTGGATTTATGGTTGGAGGTCACCCCAACATGAGTAATTGTATCATAGGGTCAGAGTGTTAGAAAGGTTGAGAACCACTGTGTTAACCAAAAGAAGTAACAAACAATGGCTACAAGTTAGAGCAATTGGTCCAAATTGCAATGAAGGGACTGTCTAACCCTCTGGCTCTGCATTCTCACGCAGCATCTGAAGCAAGAGAGGGAGGATAAAGCACAACTCGGTGCCTCCACTCAAGGCTCTGCAGAGAACTTCCCACAGGACACCAATGACTAGGGGAGCTGCCGCTTTAAAATTTAATTTTATGCTTTATACTTATTCACTTTACATCCCGCTCACTGCCCTCCTCCCAGTGATCCCCTCCCATAATCCTTCCCCCATCTCCTGTCCCCTGTCTCTCATCCCCCTATCCCTATCTCCTCTGAGCAAATAGAGTCTACCTGGTTATTCTCCCACCCTGGATCTTTAAGTCTCTGCAACAATGGGTGATTCCTCTCCCATTGAAGCCAGACAAGGCAGCCTAGCTAGTAGAACATATCCCATTCACAACCACCAGCTTTAGGAATGGCCTTTGCTCCAGTTCTTCAGGACCCACATGAAGATCAAGCTATACACCTGTTACCTATGTATAGGGAGACCTAGGTCCAGCCCATGTATGTTCTTTGGTTGGTGGTTCAGACTCTGAGAGCCCCATGGGTCCAAGATAGTTCACTCTGTTGAGCTTTCTGTGAAATCCCTATCCCCTTTGAGGCTCCAATCCTTCCTCCAATTTTCCAAAAGAGTTCCCAAGTTTGTCCACTGTTTGGCTATGGGTGTCTGTATCTGTCTGAGTCAGCTGCTGGATGTAGCCTCTCAGAGGACAACCATGCTAGGCTCCTGTCTGCAAGCATAACTGAGTATTATTAAGTGTTAGGATTGGTACTTGCCCATGGATTGGGTCTCAGTTGTGTGGGTTATTGGTTGGCCATTCCCGTGTGGTAGCTGCTTTTGTCTTTTGACTCATCTATAACTGCTAAACTACACATGCTTATTTTCAGGAAAACCCACTCACAGCAGCAGCAACAGGAGTGTGAACAACTGCGATTCAGCTAGCAGTAAGGAACTGTCTCACCACCTAGAAAAATTGTAACCTTCAACACCAAGGCACTTTTTATAGACATGCCTGTGTTCCTTGTAAACAGAGCACAACTGTGTGTGTTTGTGTGTGTGTGTGTGTGCGCATGTGTGTGTGTGCGTGTGCTCAGCACATGTGTGAGCATGCATGTGGCAGCCATGGTCAATATTATATATCCCTCAGTTGTTATCTACACTAGTTTTTCTGAAGAGGCCTCTTCCTGAGCCTACAACTCACTAATTCAGCTAGTATATCAGACCATAAAACACTATGGACCTTCTGTCTCTACTGTCCCTTTCTGGAACTGTATATATATATATATATATATATATATATATATATATATCCCCCTACTAGATATTTAACAAGGTTGCCAGGATTTGAACACAGGACCTGAGGCTCACTGAGCCATATCACCCATATCTCATATTTTTTTCCTTCACATTCCATTTTTCCACATCCCATCACAATGATGTTAATTCAGTTATCCAGGCACATTTATTATCCTACCACTTATTGTCTCATAGTTTGATGAGTAATGTTAACATACAATAACCTCAGATTAGATAAAATGAGGGAGATGATGAGGTCTCCAAGAATAGCATGAGGGTCAGAGGATGAAGAAATTAATAATGACAGAGCCAGGATCCCAAGTAGGAGTTTACTCATTGGCAGGAAAACTAGGTGTGCAGAGACAGCTCAGAGATACCAAAGGCTTGCTACACTTACGTGTTATCTATATACTAGGAAGCACGTGTGTGTAAGGGGATGCTGGGAGGGAGAAATAAACTCAGATCTAGGCTATAGCTGTTTAGACAGTATTTACCGTTTCTACACAGATTTTTGTATGACGAACATACATGACACACAAAGAACATTTTCATTCTGAAATTTCTATTATAATTTTTAAATGGTGTCACAACATTTCAGTGAGACTTGTTTTATCATTATGAGTCGATGGAAGGATTGTTGGTATGGAATTTACCACCACGCAGCTACGAGGAGAGGGGAATTAACATGTGCATTCAGACAGGGATTCGGAGGCAAGGTTTCCTAATTTCCAGCAGCATCCTGGATGGTAAGAGGAACACAGCATAGCATTCCAAAGCCAGCAGAAATCGGCAAGCTGCCACATCTCAAATATTGGCAGAAAACATTTGGCTATGCTCTGAAAATTAATTATTTTATTCATCAAACCATGTTATATTCCTGATCACTTGGAATTCAGAAATGCCCATTATTTATCTTGCACAATAGCATGCTGGCTTTTAGGATGTGTTTGCCAGTTGTTATATGGGGACCAAAACCTTAATAAATCAAAAAGCTTGTCACTAAATGACATCTTCTGGGACTCAAGAGACTATATAGGTAGATGACATCTTCCATCAGGGACACATGCAGCTAGATAAAATTCTTAGTTTGGGTTTCCTGTGATTTCAGCCAGTTAGTTTTACTTTTGAAAAGCTGTACACTTGATGGACAGTAAGTCTGTCGTACCAAACATCAGTTGGTCCCCTTGGGTGGTAGTTATTGATTCTACGGGCACAAAGATGGGTTTTAGTTCACCAGGCTATTCACTGACTTCTACATATAGTGAATGATTCATAATGCAGGAGGGGAACCAGAAGGGAATTATCAACTTCTAGAATGTTTCAAATTCTAGAAGCTTTAAAAGTAATTTACATGCATCACCAGCACCCAGAGGCTACTGTTGGTCATGATTTCTGCCATCATGAATATGAGCATTTCACACACACATGACCATAGTTCATCTTCTCAATGCACACACAAGGTAGTGTCTTCTTAAATCTAAATTTAAGCTGCACCGCAGCATGTGTACCAACATCCCTTAGGACAGTACTTAATACCACTAGGGTTGCATAAGCAATGGGGTACATGCACCCTGCCCATCATCTAGCTCTAAGCTTCTGACTAACCTGAGATGGATGATACATGGCTTTTATTTCATGATGGAATATCACAGGGATTCTTTAAGGATGGCCTTCCCTTAAGATAAGCAGTAGGTCTCAGGACCAAGAACATATAGGAACTGAAGTAAGCAACAGGTCCAGCTGCCAGACAGAGTCTTCCTGATGTATCTGCTGACCTTTTGTTCCCTTTAGGGAAGCAGGCACCACTTGCATGCCAGAAGCTACTTATGTATGATGTCGCTTCAAAGATGTCCTTAGATTAACCTCCATCCAAGACTCCCATTCCTTCTGGAGGTCACAATACTTCTACATAGCTAAGGTGGACTATTTATTTTCATTATTATGCAGAGCAATTATTCATAAAAATATTTCATTTTAAGCAAGCTCATACAAAAGTTTCTATTTTAGCCCAATACTAATGTACTTTTGATGTTTTAAAATATATTTTTACTAGTTATTTGAGAATTTTGTATTCTGGGTTTTGATTATATTCACTGTCAACTGAGCATGGAGTAGTGCATGCCTTTCCTTTAAAAATAATGTTTAAAGTGTCACCATAGCAGGAAATGTCACCACCTCCCATAGCAACTGCATCAGTCAGCAGCACCCTAAGGAGTGGTCCATGCAGGTTCCTCTTCTACCCTTGGTGGATTGTTGAAGGGCGCCTCCTTGGGCAGGCACCATTCATGAGCAAAGGCCTTGTTACATCTCAATGGCACTACTTCACAGCACTCTTTCCCATCCTCCATCTCTTTCCAACCCTTCTTCTATGTCCTCTGGGCCTTCCTTGGTTGGGGGAGTCACTTTGTTTACAAAATACTTATCTAGATAAACTGAAGAATGTTATTGAACCCCAAGGAAATCTTCTGTATAATCAATTCTGATAGAAAAACTCAATAAAATTGCAACTCGGAGGTAAACTCAAAAAGATTGTTACAGCAGACTCTTCTCCCAGAGCCTAAGCACACATTGGCTGCCTGGATCAGGTGACAAGAATCTCCTCAGAAAACATGACCATGTTCTATGGAGCATCTAAGGAAGAGAGGGAGTTTGTCAGGGCTGCTGTGACCTTGGAGACACCTCACACTCTATTCCAAGTTAACAAAATGTGAGCATTTAAGAAATATTCACAGGGGTGAAAGTTAAAGGCTTATACCCACTGTGCTTTCTTATTGTAATGGGACTCATTAACTTAGATAAATATATTCAATATTTCTAGAAAAATTTGAATGGCCATACTTTAATTTAGGTACTTCTCTGTTTTCTGGGGTCTGGCTTATATCATGACTTCCCATATTAATCCATGAAATTAGCATAATGCATTTGCAAACAGTGGTCCCTTGCTTACTATCTCGTACCTTTCTCAGAACTCCTTAAAATAATTAACGAAGGAAAACGAAGTTTCATCTAAATGAGGGAGCTGTGAGCAAATTGACACACACTACTAGGATTGTCTGTCTGCATATGTTTTCTTAGACCTGTGTGTCTTTCCTATAAAGGAGTCATTACATTGCCTTCCTGTTTGTCATGGCAACGGAAGTGGGTAAAGGAAAAGGGTGAGTGCTTCCAAGCTCATGATGGAGAAAAGTAGGTCACAATCAACCAATGCCCGAAGGCTGTGTTTCCTGACTTTCTTTAGACCTGTGTAATGCTTACAGAACATCACTTGATGTTTGATGTAGCCTATATCCTAAACGTGTGGGGTGATTCTCTGGATCAATAGCATGAGTAGGCTGATTCAGGGGTGACTGCTGTAGGTTCCCAGATCTGATACAGGGTTTGTCACAGAACCCCAACTCCATGTCTAGAGCAGTGCATCTATTCCTGGTAGACCCACTACAGGTGCCCAGAGCATTTTGAGTTCTATGGGCATATCAAAATCTGCTTTATGTGTTTACCAGTCATGTGTGTTACATAAGTGATACACACCCCCCCCACATATATATATATATATATATATATATATATATATATATATATATATATATATATATATATATATATATATATATAGAGAGAGAGAGAGAGAGAGAGAGAGAGAGAGAGAGAATATGTGCTGTAAGCATATTGATAATAATGTTCTTATATTTACAATGTGTGGTAGAGAGTGTTCAATGTTTAAAATAATGGAAAGTAACCAAGAAAAGCTCCAGAAAGAAGTGTAAGTGAACTAATAGCCCTCAAGCTTGGCTGTGAGTAGAGGCTTGCTACATCCACACATGGCGGCATCAGGAGTCAATCTACAGGAGTTAAGTGTTTCTCAGCAGTACACCCCAATGAGGATTCCTGATTCTTGTTTCTCAGGGATTATTTTCTTTTCTCCACCATACAAAACCATTCTATCCCATTTATAAGTAGTACCAAAGAGAATACTGTAAGGAAAAGGAAGATGTTTTGCAGTAATTGTAGTAAAATTTAAATAATAGTAAAACTTTAAATTTATTATAACACAATTTGAGACTTATCCCCTCAAGTGAACATTTACTAACAGTCACCCTCCCAAGCATAAGTTCTCATTGATAGGCTGACAAACAAAATAAAGGCTAAAGTCTAGTAGGAGTCCTAATAATGTTGTATCATTGACAATGGGGTCAAATGCCTGTAGGATACTTGGGGATGTAACTCAGGTTGTTTGCGCATAGATTGAGGATTCTTTCCAGTTGTTCTATAAAGCCATTCCATGGCTCATTTCTAGACTACCAATCATGGTCATTAGCAATAAAGCAGGATGCCTCCATTCCTGTCCCATCACCCCTGTGAGGGATGGGTAGAACAGGCTTGCGTCCCCTCTCAACACCTTCTGCAAACTGGGCCTTCTCAGAGATCAGCGTTGATCAGTGGACTGGCAGGGATGGATGCTGAGCATTCTATTGCTGGTCTGGGATGGAAAGTCAGAGGTGGTGACCAGTTGTCAGGTGGGATGACAGTGTTCCCAACTGTATGGACTCTGAAAGCAATGGTTTCCATGCCCACTCGCCTATAGGGATTGTAAATGCAGGTATCAGACAACATTACTCATACACTGATTTACAAGAAGGAAATATCTGTAACTCATTCAAAACCACTTGCATGAGTGCTAGTGTACGCCTGAGTGTGTGAATTAATATGGGGTATCCATAAACATTTAAAAAGTGACATTTTCTACTGAGATCCACATTGAAAATGACTTCCCTGTGACACTCTTACCTCCATTTTGAGACACCACAAATTTCATACCAGGGAATCAATGCTTTTGAGGAAAGCTAATGGGCACTTAGAATGCTTGGAATCACATGACTCTGGTTTGACCCCAGCCAGGGAATTAAATCAGTAACAATTCCTAGGAACGATTCATACCAAATTAAACTTCCAGTTTTAATTTATACCATCGATCATTATAAGTTTAAAAGGAAACTCATGTCAGGCACCTCAACAATTAAAATTACTTCAAGGTTGGAAGTGTAGATTAGTGATGAAATACTTGTCTCCTATGCCAAAGCTTTGAGTTTCATCCTAAACACAAAGCCAAAAGATAAACAAAACCCAAGATAACACAAATAGAACTTAACAGAGAGATCAGAATCATTTTATATACTCACAGTGACAGCTACAGTCATTGGTTCTGTGGATGGGATTGTTGGTTCAGCCTGAGTGTGAGAAATATTAACATATCTATCTCAGAGATGTTCTCAATAACTTTCTGAAAAGAAGTCGCTTTGTATAGTGAAGGATAGTTACATGGAGTAGAAGAAGCTTGATCATTTTCCACATGTTGAAGTCTAGGGAATTAGATAGTGAGTTCTAGTTTTTCATGTAATAGGTAGGTGCTTGGTCTTCAAGTACCACACAGTAGGAGACACACAAAGTAGGTGCCATGAGGCAGAATGGTAAGTAATTGGGTAAACAGAATTGCTTGGCTGTATTGCCTACAGCACATACCAGTGAATATAATAGGTGACTGGGCATACTCTGTGGCATCTGTCCCCTGAAGTTCACCAAAAAGAGACTCACCATAATGCCAAAGGTAGTTAAATAGGACATGTTAGTTTGACTACATTTTTAATTCTTTTTTTTTTTTTTTACTTTTAAATAATGCATTTGTGCTTGTGCTTTGGAGGTGAAGTGTTCTGGATATGTTCATGTGTTTGAATCCTTGGTTACAGCTAGCCAAGATGTGATGGAAGGCCATTGAACATTTACCAACTTCCTTGGAGGAAGTGGGTCACTGGGGGTGGGATTTGACGTTTTATAGCCCAGCCCTACTTTCTGCTCATTCTCTGCCTCCTGAGTGTGGATACACTCTGACCAGCCAGCCCCCTGCCTCTTTGCCTTCCTTGGCTGTGACCATGTCTTTCACTATGATGGAAAGAACTTCAAGACAAAATTAACCCCTTCTCCCTTAAGTTGCTTTTGTCAGGGTACTTTATCATGCACATAGGAGGGAAAATATGACAATATCTAATTTGGCAGTATATATTTACATGGCATAACAAGGCAGAGGGGGCAGTTTGCTTTAGGTTGGTTTGGCCCTGTTGATTTTAAAAGATGTTTATGAGACATATTTAAATACATATATAAGATTTATACTTAAAGCATAAAACTTTATATTACACAGTGGATGTTTATGGATAATACGATATGTTATATATGCTAACATATATTTTAATATAGTATGTTATATAATACCTAGAAAAAAACTATGGCCTTGTATAATACATTTTGTAACAGAAACATCATATACTATTATATATGTATGTAGACACCACATGCAATTAATGTGTAACTAAAGTAGATAAAATTGGTAATCTATTGCTAGGTGATAATCTTTTAGTTTACTGCCATGGATGGTGCATTTGTCCTATTGTGCAGAAATATCTCAGTATCCCTTCTCAGCGAACTTTGAAATTTAATTTGTAAAGCTTCTTTGGCTTTGCTAAAGAAAACCCCATGGAAACAAATGTCCATAACTCTGGTGACTTCTTGTCTTTATGGGCACCGTCTTTCCAAGTGTTTTCATCCCAATCCTCAAGCTAATGCACTAGAATCTGAAGTATAATGGCTGGGAGGAAGCCCCTACATCTAAAACTGGAACTTTGCCTTCTTGGTGTCTAGTCGTCAGGCTCCTGATAAACAAGTGTGGGTTTTTAATTACAGATCAAGGTGTCCAGGTATGGGTGTGAACTTGAGCGATGGAGCTTTTGTGCTATTTTATTTGGTTTTGAAGATTGATGACAGATACATGAACCACAAATCCAGTTTGTGCTTGAGGACTGTCAGGCAGACTGCTTAACAAGAAACCTGCCAGTTAGCAGGGGAGTCCCCTGAGTGCTGAAGCAGGGAGTTCTCTTCCCAGGAGTGTATCTCAGCTTCATTCTGCAGTCAGGGCTGTACCACCTTTGCTTTGATCTCTTGGCCTATAAGACACTGCAGCCATTATAGCAAGAGACAGCGCTTAGGATTGTCTTTGTAATGAGCACCATGGGCTACTACCATTCCTAGGCATGTTTCTGTTCTTTCCTTCAGCTTGGATTGTGAATACACAGGACATATTAGGTGTCGTGTTTTGTCTCATGTCATGAGATCATGTTTTTTTTTCCAGACATCTTAACAAGTTAATGAATTATCTCCCAATTCCTTTCTCAGTCTCTCTCTATATATACCTTTCCTCTCTTTGAATTTGGTTCATCATTTAATATAATTCTGCCTAAAAGTCTCTATTTAATAATTTTGTAAATGTAGTATTTTGAGCTTATAATCATTTTAAAGCTTAAAGGGCTGGATGCACAATAGTGACTTCTTTATCGTATAACTATCAACAATATACAGAAGCACAGAGTGCAGCAGGTTCACGTTATAAGAAGTTTGGAAACATTTATGAAACTTTGCTGGGATGTGACATCATTACTAGACATTTGCAGTCAATCCCCTGCTCCACTGCCTCCATTCTCTTTGTGTGTCATATCTTCTTGGAGAGAAAGGCAGAACTGCCACAGACTGTTCCAGCCCTTTCCAGAATTCTGCTGGAAGAAGTAATAAGGCCGCATTCTGAGCAGAGCACTGAGAGGAAGTCCAGTCAACAGGACTGAGGAGCTGGCCTTTCTGTAGCAACGAATTCTGGGAAATGAAGGTGCTTTCTACGTGTGTGTGTGTGTGTGTGTGTGTGTGTGTGTGTGTGTGTGTGTACAAAGGGGGAGGGAGGGAAAAAAGGAGAGAGAGAGATAGAGAGAGAGAGAGACAGAGAGAGACAGAGAGAGAGAGACAGAGAGAGAAAGAGACAGAGAGACAGAGAGAGAGAGAGAGAGAGAGAGAGAGAGAGAGAGAGAGAGAGAGAGAGAGAGAGAGAGGAGAGTCAGGGGAGACTGGCACCATACTGTGGAGGCAGCTGAATTCATTCTCATATATAGAACTGAAATATTTTTTCTTGCTTCATTTGAAATGCATCCTCATAGCCTTTGTGGGAGTCCAAAGTTATGATTTAACTCCCCCCAGCTCTGCATACTCATCCTTATGAGGCACAGTTGCCCTTTCCCTGTGTCTGGAAGTACTCGCCCAGTTAGACTGAATGAAAGTAGTGTGAGATGCCTAGGAACCTACTTACTTCCGAGATGACCACAGAACATAGGTCATCAGGGCCATGTTAGCCTAATAGGAGCCTGGCATATCATTAAGGAACCTATTTTTTTCATGCATGTTGACTTTATTTCATAAAGTTTAATTCATGGAGTACATGATGCTGACAGCCCACCCTTAATACTTCTCCAAATGAATGTTTTGGTTACTTTGTATCACTTAATATGTCTCGTGATCTAGTGAAAATAGAAGTTCAACAATGCCAATTTAATATTTGCTTTAGGATAACACACCATGCTGGAATTTCAGTTGCTGCCTCTATTGCATGTGAACTGCCCACAAGTACCACTAGCATTCATTCAGACACAAATGAAGAAATAAGCAATTTATTTGATTACATCCAGCTTCAGTTTGGCTTTGAGTGTTCCCAAGTAGGATATGCTAGATGGCTGCCTCTGTGAAGAAAAGAAACATGTGCATGTGTAAGTTTTGTTCTATGTGGTGGTATGGCAATGCATATTAAGTAGGTTGGTCAGCCCAATGTGACGTGAGTGACCTGTCCTTAGGAGGACATGGACTCAATTGCAGTGTGTGTAAATAGGCAATGATTAGGATAATTACTAACCTCCCAGTCCTCAGCCAACTCCTCTGGTTGTTGGATTTAGCTGACACACTTTTGTGGTCATGTATCTGGCATCATGAAGAATTTAAAGATTCAACTCACTGGTTGTGACTGTTATCAACACCCACAGCACATTATCCTGGGAACTGTAGCTACTCCAGTGTTGAATTGGTACATTGTGCCTCCATGAAGATTTAATAAGGCAGAGTTGTCTTATGTGAGTTTCCTGAGTAGAAAATTAATAAGGTAGAAGGCTTCAGAGTCACAGAGTGAAAAATGTGTCAAGTTGGAGAGGGTGGGCGAGGCATTTCATGAGGCTGGGAATAGATCAGGCTGGAAATGTAGAGAGCAGGGATAGAGTGCTCTGAAGTGAAAGAAAGCAGCTCAAGGGAAAGAACCCAAGGGAGCATAGAGCGGTTGTTGTGCTTGGGGAGGCCAGCCTTGCAGCCACATGTATAATAATTTTGACAAGACAATCTGCAAAGCATCTGCTGTCAGGCAGGGCTGCCTGATGTGCAAGGCTAGGATTAAATGGAAGTGGGTGCACAGACTGAGACAACGCAAGACTTTCCAGCCATGTCTTCAGGTAACATAAGAGCAAGAAAAACAGGAAAATTTAGTTAGAATGGGAAACGTGGAGACTTCATTTTGTCTGTGCTTCAAGTTCTGTTTGGTTATTAGTTATTAATATAGATTTACAGGTAGAATGGGGATTTGGAGCTGAGCAGAAGATCAGAATGGATTAGATTTTGCAGAGTTTCTCAAGTAAGCTTTGGAGTTTTAAGAATCCCTTGAGAGAGAAAGGCTGTGGAGAGTGGAGAGCCTAGAAGGTTGATTAGCAAGGAGGAAGACTTAGCTGATTGAAGAGGGAGCATCCAAGGTGGGAAGGCCCTGCCATATAAGCCAGGAGATAGTGAAAAAGACAGCATTGATTAATCATATAAAATATCAGGAAATCCCAAGGATCCAACTATCGAAAACTATGTATTTGATGTTGACCTCCACAAGCATTCAACATTTTTCAAGTCTGACTAAAGTGAGGACAAATAGGTGACCTGAACAGCAAACATAGCTACGTGGTACGCATTGGAGACCATGCAGCATTGCAGAGGACACAGGGAGAATCTGAAAGGTGACCGTTGCTACTTAGTACCCACCGAGCTCAAGACAGCATCGCAATTCTTCACCATTTAATTCAAACACGAACGGTTGGAAGTGTGACAATGTTTTTAAAATGAGTACTTCAAGCCAACTGTTTAGGCAAAACTACGTGGCCAGAAAAAAGCTTACCACCTACTATAAACTATTTTGACAGAGAAGTAATATAATATATTTACCTATCCAGTGGAGCTCCCTAGATACACACAGTTAACAAGCATGGGTGGCCAGGTGACTGAGAGGCTGGAGTTTTAATATTAGCTAATTTTAACTATTTTGTATGTCGATAGCTTCATGATGAATGGCCACAAATGAGACACTGCCAGGCCTGGTTAAGAACAAGGTGTTGCAGTACATCTCCAACCCAAAAGACCCAGTTAAAGAAACCACAACTCAATTAATAGGAATACAAGCTACACGCCTAGATTGGGCAGATCTACCGCTACACTGTTCCCATTGATGAGATTCTACTGTGAATACAAGAAACTATTTCAGTTTTCTTCTATTTGGTGAGATATACTTTGTGTCCTTATGTGTGACTTATTTTACAGAAAGTTCCATGGGATACTTAAAAGAATGCCTATTCTGTAGTGTTTGTATTGAATCCATTTTGTCGATAATGTCACTTAACTTTGATGTTTAGTTTTATTAGAAAAATCTCTTGGTGAGAATCACCCATTTAAATTGTGTTGGGGCTAATCTGTGACTTTGTACCTAGTACTTATGAACTTTGGTGCACCTGTACCTAGAATTTTTAATCTTCCTGATTTTTTAATCTGTAGGAAGTTCCTTTATCTGTCCTGACTAGTTTCAGTTTGGAGTCTATTTTCTTAGAGATGCATGTTTGTTTCCTAGTTTCATTTACTTGGAATACTATTTTTCATACTCTTATCATAAAATATTGTTTATCTTTGACATGTATGTTGGAGGAAGAAAATATATCTCGTTCTTTAAAAAAGTGAGAGACAGAGAGAGAGAGAGAGAGAGAGAGAGAGAGAGAGAGAGCCCAAGCCATGTTTCTCTCTAATCTCCTCCCTCCTTCTCCTCCTTTAATCCTCTTTCCTCCTTCTCTCTTCCCCTGGCAAAAACTTTCCAGATCCACCTCCCTCCTCTTGCCCAATCACCAACTCTAGCTTTTATTTGAAAAGTCAAGGTGGGGAGAAGGTTCACACCACCTTATTTAGACAGTGCACCTGATTAACTCATCTGCAGCCCCTCCCAGGAGTAAAATTAGCATCAAAATACAAGACTGCGCTCTCCACAACAACAAGGATAGGGGTTAATCTTGCCTTAATTAAGGAAGCTGAAGCAGCTGCTGAACTTAAGACTCTGGCCGAGTGACTAGTCCTTCTGTGTGTCCCACTTACACTTGTGTCCAGTTACTATTATTAGTCAGTGTTCACTTATACTTGTATTACTTTTCCCACTTCAGGGACCAATGATCTGACAAAAATTGACTTCGAGGAAGAAGGGCTGATTTCAGTTCACATTTTGAGGATATAGCTCATCATGATGGGGAGGGCGTGGTGACTCTTAGCAGGGAGAGTGGGGATGTTAAGCGGTGCCAGGCTATAGAACCTGATACATGTAGGCTCATTTCTGTATGTGTAAGTGAATCCATGGCTTCTACAGGTTCTACACCACCAAAATGCATTGCCTTCTGGGAATCAAATGTCCAAACACAGGAGCCTGTGAGGGACATTACACATTCAATGATACCGTTCTAAATATTCATTTGTTCTCTCTGCTGCAGTACAATATCCGTAAGGTCTCTATTTAAGTAAGCTGATTAGATGTTTTCTCCAAAATAATCTCTAAAGACCCTGGTGCTTGATATATCCCTAAGTGTGGCAGCAGTGGGTGGACTAACAGTAAGGGGTAAAGACAAGTGAGACACAATCTGTTCCTCAAGTGAGACACAATCTGCATAGGCCTGGATCAGGGGTAGCTGTAGACTGTAAGGGTAGGGAGAGTGATATCCAAGGAATACCAACTAGAACACCCTTAGGAAGAAGGGCATGATGCATTATATTGTATGTCTGAGACAAAATGATAGAGTCATAGCTGATATAAAATATATAGCTGATTACAGTTGTGGAGAGAAAAGTTTTCCATAGTGGGTAGACAGCTGGGCAGCACACTCCTGACAAGACTTGACTGAGGCTTTGAACATTCATTCAGAGTTAAGTCATTACCGCAGAGCCTTGCTTTGTGATACAGTTCCGTTGCAGAATCAAGAAACAGAAAGGAAAGCCTAGTTTCATGAATGGGGCACGTAAGCCGGTGGAGAGGTGGGTCTGACTGTGAGTGAGCGAGCAAACTTCAGCTTTGGAGGCAAACGTTAAACATAAATGGGTTTAAGAAGGAGGATTGAAGCAAAGCTAAGTACATCGAATCCCATTCATCGCCATGCCACAAACATGGCTGCCTCAGCAAGTGTGAGGAAACTGACATCTGATATCTGGAGCAGATGCTCCCACAGTGTTTTGCTTTCCCCACATATTTCTGAAAGGATTTGAAATAGGATTGATAAAGGCATAGATACTAGCTTCTCTTGAGTATCAGTCCTCTCTTGGCTTGTTGAACTCGCCCATTCTTTGCACATTATGACAGAATCTACAGCACACTCACTGCTAGACGTAGCATGCTCAAGCTTTGGTCAACACTCATCTCTGTTGATTCTACAGAGAAGCTCACAGGCTTCCTGAGTTCTCCTCTTCTTTATAAGACTTCCAGTTCCTGTGGTCCTCAAGGTTTGCTTTGCGAGTGAAAGGCGATCCACACTGGGGATCACTGGGCAGTCCTCTCAGGTTTGTTCACTTAGTAGGTCTGCGGTCAGACCTCGGTTCTTTCCATTCTATTACTTCCCAGGTGGGGCTTATATTGCTACTTGAGTTTGGTACTCAGGCAATTATAGATTCAACAATATGTTAGACTGCTACTGAAAAGTAAGGTAGGTTGCTTCAGATATTTGTGGCTGTCATTGAGAAAAGTGATTTCTGAAAGGTTTAGTGCCTAGTGGATGTGACTATTATTATGGGTTGAGAGGAGATAGCTGTTGCTTCACAGTGTAAAGAGCCTGGCTCAGAGGAAGAAAGCTCTGACAGGACATTTGTGAGAGACATGGCGTGTGGGCATGTCCTGAGGTTAGTGGAAGTGCTGCTTGTGGATTCAGAGGCAGGCCTCAGCAAGGGCATGCAGAGAAAGTTGCTGACTTGTTTCTCCCCTCACAACAGGGAGTCGGTTTCCCCAAGTTCAATATTCTCATTTAATAGCAATCTGACCTCTTCCCATACAGAAGAAATCATTAAAATGAGCATTCCAAAAAGGAGCCCAGAAACATTTGTTGGCATGACTCCTTTCCTCTACCAGTGGTTTTTGTTGTTGTTTTGTTTTTGTTGTTTTGTTTTTGTGGGTGTTTTTTTTTTTGACTCTCTTTATACCAAAGTTCACTTGCACTGTATTCTTTGGCCAGGCATGCAACTAGTGTGTAGTAATCTTAGTCATTAAAACCATTCCTCCTAAAAGCTTTTCTATTTAAATATTGCCATATCCCCCCCTCCATTACTAAGCTGGTCATTGCACACCCACTTTATGGAAGGAAGTATCTTCAGCGCACAACACAGAATGATGTCTCCCAACATTGTTGCCTTGCAGAACTTGAGAAGTCAGGATACACAACAGCTCTCTCATTTCCAGTTCTATCACTCTGTGGAGCTGAGCAAGGAGTTGAGAGGAGTTTAATAAAAGCATCCATTTTTCTCTTCCCAGCGCTGACTGACGTTAGGAAGGACAAGGCTGAAATGTGAATCCATGGAGTGTGCAGAGACTCTTTCTAGGGCAATTTTATATCTCTCTGAAACCAGGAAGCACATGTCCATGTGAACAAAAATCCTATTTCCAAATGCCAAGATTCTGGTGAATTCTGAACCTTTCAGGGCTCTCCAATCCTTGCTAATAATTTCACAGGAAGAAGCGCTAATGAGCCTGGTGCCTTTGAGACTGTCCGAATGGTCCTGATGGAGTGACATTGATAGGTGACGGAAGACACTGAGAGTATCCCTTGAGAGTGGCATGAATGGGTTTGAAGTGCTGCCTGGGATGGGCGTCCCAGGCTGTGTATCAGGTTCTTCATTGTCAGAGGTCAACTGTGATCTGCACATTGAGCTTCTCAAACTTTGACAAAGCAAAGTCAGAGAAATCAGGTGCTCTCTATGTCTTCATCTGTGGCTCGTTTACTTCTTCTCAGACATAAGGCCAGGGAAGATCCCATTTAAACCTAGAAGTCTGTACATCCCCACATGTTTTGAGAATCCCATAAATATTATATTTAAGAGTTAGC
Organism: Apodemus sylvaticus; assembly: GCF_947179515.1. Classification (NCBI taxonomy): domain Eukaryota; kingdom Metazoa; phylum Chordata; class Mammalia; order Rodentia; family Muridae; genus Apodemus; species Apodemus sylvaticus. The sequence continues at coordinate 5,264,068 of NC_067489.1, read as the reverse complement.
TTGCTTTCCTCACTGTAACTCCTCCTGTGTCCTTCCTTACTACCTCTCAAATTTACAGCTAATTTTTAGTAATTATATTTGTTAAACACACATGTGTCTATTGTACATATGTATATATGTATACATATGTATATATGTACACATTTCAACATCTATCATACATATATATGTATACACACTTATATGTCTATTATACATATGTATATACATGTACATATGTCTACTATACATAAATATGTAAACACTGTATATGTCTATCATACATATGTATATATGTATGTGCATGTGTATATGTATATACATATATTATACATACATGTGTATGCACACTTATATGTATATTAGAAATATGTATATATAAATAGAACCTGTGGGGTCCATTCGCTATTGCTCATCTGTGTGTTTATGGATGACCTCTGGCCACTTGAGATTGGATAGCCTATCTGGAGGTTCATCCTTAGAGAAGACTATTTCTCCTTCTGTCAGGAGCCATTGACTGCCTGTCACTCTTGGTTTAAGGGCAGAACCTTGTGAAATTTCTCCATCAGGGCCAGATGGTCTTATCATTATGCATTATGCTTACTTAGGCAGCATATTGTAACCCCATGGCTGCAGCTTCCTCTTCATGTCACTAGCAGCAGGTATCTTAGCCCTCTTGCTTTTAGTACAATCTCTTCCCTGGTGTTCACTGAGCCTTGGGTGTAGGTGTTGGCACGGGGTAGGCGTGGTGTAGGTGTGATGTAGGTGTATCAAGTGGGGTCGGGCGCCCCAGTTAGCTGTTCTCTAGTTGTTCTGTATTGTGACTCCAGTTTCCTAGGAAGAGATGACTCATACAAAATGCTAGTCTGGAAGAGTCAGAGGAGGTGCAGGACCTTCCCTGCTGAGATCTGAGGAATGTGCTCATCACAACCTCTTGGGACCAAGGGCATCTGTGGGTTTTTCCAGGAGAAGGACACTTTACATTTAAATTGATAATGACAGAGTTATGAGCTAGGAGAAAGTGCCATTTTCTGTACTGGTCACTTCTGTTTATCCAGAGGTCATCTGGAGTGACTGGTGAGAAATTATTCTGGTCCCAGGGGTCATTCCCAGAGCCTCTGATGCCAGCCATGATATCCCATATTCTAACTTGTCCTAAAAACAGTATTTTGACCTCTGATGGATGCTGAATTTAACCTCTTTACCCCTTCAAACACACACCTCACCTATATTGCAAAGATATTAACTGTATTGACCTGGCACATTATGGAGAATATTTTGTAAAATAAAGCACTTGAGGCTCCTGGCAGGGTGCTGAGCAGGTAAGATACAAACTATATAGGTATTCAACAATTCATTGGTATTAGCAGTTTATATTGAAACCCTTGCTAGGAAATAATTCAATTTCTTAAGAAAGCACAGAGAGTTAAACTGCATTCCATAGATTACGAAATAAAGGCCTCCTATTGTTTCGTTGCTTGAGATTGAGAACCATCCATTTGTCTTCATTTCTCTCAAAGGATACACAGTGTGTGAAATGCTCTGTTTTATGAAGAGTAAGGGGACTCCAAAGAATGTAATTAAATTAACAGTGCATTTAAGAGATCCCTCTAGAATAACCCAGGAACTGCAGTGCTTGCTTGTTGCAGGGTACAGGTTCTTCAGACAGCAGATCTGGGTCAGGCATGTCCTGGAGCTGTGTTGATACTTCAAGTATTCCAGTTAATTGAGGAGCAGATCAACACTCTCTGTGGCCTCAGGTTTCCAGGCAGACTGGGATCTTCTCCATGCAGGATTAAAGTGTAGCTCATTGGACCTGCAGGCTCATTGTCTGCTTTGTTTGTGAGAGGGCAAGGCCAGATTCCATGTTTGGTAGCATACAAGGGAAAGCCTTTGGATTTAAGGCATTAAAGTGCTGCAGCTGTAATGAGAAATGATTTGAAAAGCCTTTGCAGACCATCTGCTGAAAGACAGCTCTGCACCTTTTTATACAAACCTTTTACGTGGCATGACATTTCTCTGCCTTTTCCCCATCTTCTAGCACAGTAAGATTACAAACAAAGCAATGTACCATCTGACCAGATTCTCCTCCCAGAAATGAAGACGGAGATGTAGAAGATGCTGTGTGGTTTATGCCACAGGGTTAGTTTGTGTTGTTTCTTCTGCCTTTTAAACAAAAGAAATAACCCTGAAGAAATAACCTTTTACATTAAAATTCCGATAGCTACCAAGGACTCCATGCTTCATCTTGGATCTCAACTTAATTCAGAATTTCAGAATTAGTTCTTCCTGACTTTTGCCCAACTGAATTTTAGGCCTTCTCTCTTTAGTCGTCCATATTGCTGTCTGTCTGTCCTGGATCCCTTTATTCTGCCTTTTGAGTCATTCCTGGAAATTTCACTGTCTGTTAGCATCTCTTCCAGTGGAAGGCAAGAATAGTCCCCAAAGGTTGTTAGAAATCGCTGAGTTCAGGGATGTTTTAGATATTTTTTTTTCACCAAATTGGGATGAAATTTACAGTAATTGTTTTTATTTTAGGATTCAGTTTAACTTAAATGAAAATAGCTTAAATATATTTTGGCATGCAATAAATTGATATAATTAGAGAATTATTTGAATGTTTTATTGGGGCTTCTTTTGTATAATTTTAGATTCTCCACATGAACAATAGGCTTTTGTTTGTCTGAAATCAATCTAAACTCTCCACTCTCAATTAGCATGTTCTTTTTTATTATTACATATACTTTTATTGTTTTGAGATCATAATACAATTACATTATGTTTTCTTCCCTCTCATGTACTTCCCCCATCAAGTTCATGGCCTCTTTTTCTTTTATTGTTTATAATACAACTTGCTCAGTCTGTATGTTATGTGTATCATTTGACATTAGATAAATAATTGGTCTGCTATTCCTTAGGGCAGGCTATCCCACATCATGGTTGTAGCTTCTTTGACATTTATAAGAGACCCAGTCTCACACCAAACTCTCTGTTTCTTCATCTGGCTTCTACAGTCTTTCTATTCTGCCTTCAGCAATGTTCCCCAGTTTTAGATGTGAGAGATGTGTTGTATCACTGGGCTCCATGTCTTGATCAATTGTGCTTTTTTTTTTTATATATATATAATGGTCTTTGTCCATTGTAAGAAAGTATTTCACAGAAGAAGGGCAAAATAAATATGGTTATCTGTAGACAAAAGGACAAATATTTGTAATGTAATGCTGGAACATGCTGTTTTTTATTTAAAAAGTGGTGTTGTAAGTTCTTTTCTAAGCTCAGTGACTACACTAGTCCAAGAGATTTGGCTTGGTTTCCAGTACCAGGATGATTTTCATCTTGAGTGCTCCCATGTCGAACTAGAGAGCTGTTGGTTACTGTTATGACATATGTACTATTACTGCACCCTTGGGTGTTGTGCCAGATGGTTGTTGTTCTGGCCCATAGGTGCCATAGACACATAGGACCGTTACCATCTTATTTCACTGTTGACCATTTTCATTAGAATCTATCTGTTATTTCCAGACATGGTTTCTACTGAAGAAGAGGGAAAAAAGATCAATAGTTATAGCAAACATTCTTTTATCCCCCTCCATTTATGTTCCTATAGAATGCAGTGTTTAGAAGTAGTACTGAGAACACTCTTTAAAATTCTAGCAAACTGCCCAAATATTATTTCTTTTTGTATAAGCTGCCAAGCAGATTCTGAATAAGTTTAGATGTTCCCAAGGTGATGGGATATTATATAGCTAACTGAATTTTCTTTTTTTCTTTCTTTCCTTCTTTGTTTGTTTCTTTCTTTTTTGTTTTTTGTATTGTTTTTGTTTTCTTTTGTTTTTGTTTTTTTGAGACGGGGTTTATCTGTGTGGCCCTGGCTATCCTGGAACACACTTTGTAGACCAGGCTGGCCTTGATCTCAAAAATCCACCTGCCTCTGCCTTCCAAGTGCTTGGATTAAAGGCGTGTGCAACCATTGCCTGGCTGAATTTTCTTCATGCATACATTCACTTCATGCAAGTAAAGGGAAGGCAGCAGAGGAAGGATGGCTGAGGGTGGTGTGGGTGGCATCGTGGAAGAATGTATAACTCAGTCCTGTGAACGTTACTCAATGTTCCAATAAAGGATCAGTTATTTAGTCCACAAAACACAATGACATGCAAAATGCAATAATTTCCCTAAGTTGCATATGGATGGGGAAATAGTTAATTAAATAATTATCATCAACTGCTACAGCATTTCATGAAACGAAGAAATTATTTTTTGAAAGACAGAGAAAGAATACAACAAATACTATTTAAAATGATCTCTGAAGAAGTTACTATAATGTAGACTCTTTCATTCCTAATCAAGTAAAATACACAGTTCCTCTTTCTATACTTCTAATCCATATGTAATCCATGCTGAAAGGAATCTTCTGTGTTGTTTCATAAAACCACACATTGGTGCAACACACAAATATTAGTTTTACACCAAAAGCCTTGGGTTAATGAGAAGACAATTAGAAGGATGGTAACCTGTTTCTTCTTTTTCTAGTAACCTGTCATATTTGACCCAAGTATCAGATTTAATCAAAGGTGTCTTAGGAGGAACTGACATCAAATTCTCCTTGTATCCACAAATTAGTCTTTTGTAGTAGCATCTGTAAGTCTCATAGAATGAGATACTGAAGAAAAATAGAGAACTCATTGTCTTGTTCTGATAGCAACAATACAACAGTTCAGTCACAGAACAAACACTGATAAAATAGACATGTATTTATGTCTTCAGAAGCAGACCCTGAAGATAGAAGACCTGACACTTGAGAGATGTGTTGTTATGCTATGTTAGTGATGGCTCACCAAGCCTTCATCCTCATCTGTAATTTTCACTAGCAGTGCTTGGCTATCAAAATCTTTTATTTCTTCATATTTTGTATTCGATATATTCTTTATTTACATTTCAAATGATTTCCACTTTCCTGGGTCCCCCCTCTGCCAAAGCCCCATAAGCCCTCTTCCCTCCTCCTGTTCCCCAATCCACCCCTTCCCACTTCCCTGTCCTGGTATTCCCCTACACTGCTGCATTGAGCCTTTCCAGACCAAGGGGCCACTCCTTCCTTCTTCTTGGGCATTAGTTGATATGTGAATTGTGTCTTGGGTATTCCGAGCTTCTGGGTTAATAACCACTTATCAGTGAGTACATACCATGAGTGTTCTTTTGTGACTGGGTCACCTCACTCAAGATGACATTCTCCAGTTCCACCCACTTGCCTAATAATTTCATGAGTTCATTGTTTTTAATAGCTGAGTAGTATTCCATAGTGTAAATATACCACATTTTCTGTATCCATTCCTCCTTGAGGGACATCTGGGTTCTTTCAAGCTTCTGGCTATTATAAATAGGACTGCTATGAACATAGCGGAGCATGTATCCTTATTACATGCTGGGGAATCCTCTGGGTATATGCCTAGGAGTGGTATAGCGGGATCCTCTGATAGTAGTATGCCCAGTTTTCTGAGGAACTGCCAGACTGATTTCCAGAGTGGTTATACCAGCTTGCAACCCCACCAGCAGTGGAGGAGTGTTCCTCTTTCTCCACATCCTTGCCAGCACCTGTTTTCTCCTGAGTTTTTGATCTTAGCCATTCTGACTGGTGTGAGGTGAAATCTCAGGGTTGTTTTTGATTTGCATTTCCCTGATGATTAAGGATGTTGAACATTTCTTTAGGTGATTCTCTGCCATTCAATATTCCTCAGGTAAAAATTCTTTGTTTTGCTATGTACCCCATTTTTAATAGGGTTATTTGGCACTCTGGAGTCTACCTTCTTGAGTTCTTTGTATTTCTTGGATATAAGCCCTCTGTTGAATGTAGGGTTGGTAATAGTGGCTTACTACATCTTTTTCCAATTTGTTGGTTGCTGTTTTGTCCTTTTGACAGTTTCCTTTGCCTTACAGAAACTTAGTAATTTTATGAGGTCCCATTTGTCAATTCCTGATCTTAGAGCATAAGCTAGTGGTGTTCTGCTCAGGAAAATTTTCCCTGTGCCCATGTGCTTAAGTCTCTTCCTCAGTTTCTTTTCTATTAGTTTCAGTGTGTCTGGTTCTATGTGGAGGTCCTTGATCCACTTGGACTTGAGCTTAGTACAAAAGAATCGATTGATTTGCATTCTTCTGCATGCTGACCTCCAGTTGAACCAGCACAATTTGTTGAAAAGGCTATCTTCATTCCACTGGGCGGGTGTAGCTCCTTTGTCAAAGGTCAAGTGACCATAGGTGTGTGGGTTAATTTCTGGGTCTATAATTCTATTCCATTGATCTACCTGCCTGTCACTGTACCAATACCATGCAGTTTTTAACACTATAGCTCTATAGTACTGCTTGAGGTCAGGGATACTGATTCCCCCAGAAGGTCTTTTACTATTGAAAATAGTTTTAGCTATCCTGGGTTTTTTGTTATTCCAGATGAATTTGAGAATTGCTCTTTCTAACACTTAATTTGTATTCATTAAAAACAAATAAAATATTGTCTCATTAATCCTCTCAGTTACACTAGCCACTTGCAGGTGCTCAGAAGCCACAGGTTCATGGTACGATTCTATAAAGCATGGGAGGTAAAGAGACTGCTCTTATAGCAGATATAGATGATCCTTCAACTCATTCAGGAGCAGGAGCAGAGGTTTGATTGCCTAGCATATTATATAGTATGCACTTATTGTCAAGGTAGAGGAATAAAGTCTTAAGTATCAGCCTCCCGTAACATCTTTGGGGTTCTTCAGGAGTTGAAAATATGAGTTTCATTCCAACACTAAGAATGGATAATGATACATGGTGGTGGTGTTGATGTTGGTAATGATTAAATATAATTATAGCAGGACTTGTAATGATATTGACAGCTACAAAACTTTCGTACTAAGTCTGAGCCAACCTGGATGTCTAGAAATATTATATTTTATAAGAAATTGTTATAAAGTCCTCAAGAAGGGAAGACGCATATAGAGGGCCAGTATGCTTACATTATGTACATGTGTATACCTTTAAATAAACTTCTTTCCAACTATTCCATATGTCCCAGAGAATTTAAAATATTTCATGTTTGTAACTGAATGTCATATTATAGACCTCATGTATAAGAAACTATCATTGCTCAATGCCAACGAGTAGTTTGCATGTTGTAAAGACAAGTGCTTGGTTTAAATTTATAGGTTAAAGTCTCATTGAGTCTTTAGTATGTGATTCCCAAGAGAGGAAATGTCTCAGAAGTGTTTTTGAAGTCCATAGGCTATGTGTACACTATTAGTTCTACTGTAGTTTTGACTGGAGAGTATCAGGTTCACAGAAGATTGACAGGGTGGAGAGATGGCATATAGTTAAAAGCATGAACTAACCTTGCAGGAAATCCAAATTCTGTGCCCAGAGCTCATGTCTGGTGAGTTACAATCATTTATAATCCCAGCTTCAGGGGATCTAAAATCCTTTTAGCTCTGAATCTCTGTCTGTCTGTCTGTCTGTCTGTCTCTCTCTCTCTCTCTCTCTCTCTCTCTCTCTCTCTCTGTGTGTGTGTGTGTCTGTGTGTATCACTCCCTATACCTCACCACTTAAAAATAAAAGGGAATTCATTTGTAAAGATTTATTAGAGGTATAAACTTCGCTGGAGGACACATGGCCTCCATGACTGCATTACTATAGGTGGCTATAGCTTCAAATATCTCATTCCAGACCAAGTTTCCATGAGAAACACACAGATTGTCAATCATCTTGTTTACTAATATGTATTCTTGAGTCAAAAGCACTTATACCACTGTATGAGGAGTCTGCTTCTCTGGTAGATCTTGTCTTTCCTGTTGAACCCACTCAGCACCATGGACAGTACAATGTAAGCAGAGCCCGGCCAGCACCATGGACAGTACAAACAGGACCTGAGTGTCCATTCCTAGTCTCTCCTTGGGTCATATAAATTTTATACTACATACGTCTTGGTGAAATTTAACCAATGTTGGAATGTAGATATAAATGAGCGTGATTTATTGAGAATAGTTCTTGTGGTCTCTCCTTCAATATTTCATAAAAGAAATGAAATCTTTTCAGTCAAGCAATTTATTTTTATAGTTTGAAAAAGGTTTAGGTTATATTTTGTCTTAAAATATCATTGTTATTATTACTGTGGTCTGTTTTGTTTCTTACAAAGTTTATTTGTATTGCCCATGATCTTCAATTTATTGTGAATTCTGATTAATATAAAGGGCAAAACTGTTGGCTATTGATAAGCAGTTTCATTTAGAAAATTGGAGGCTTTCTAAAACGGAGAATAAGAGTAAAATGGTACAGATAGTTGGATAATGTGAAATTGTTAGTTGAAATAAGTGACTGAAAGTGCCTCAACAACAAGATTTATCAAAACCCTTTATTCAAGATAAACACTCAATTTCTTCCCCGATTTCTAAAAATAGTAAGAATTTCTTCTTTCTTGCAGCCACCATGGATATTGGCCTACATATCTTTCAAGAATGTGCTGACTAGTCTTTTGAACATTTAAGAATGTTTTAATCCTTCCATGGGGAGCATATAAGATTATTAAAGTCAAGGTTGGTGGCCTAGTTTACTTGCCTTATGTTCGGTTCTTAACATGATTCCTACAACATGCACATGTAAGGGGCAGACACTACTTTTGAGATCTCATGTTAGTATAACAGTGGTTCAGGGTGATCTTAAAAAGGGACTGAGAGATAAAGGGAGAGAGGATTACGTTAAAGGATAATTTATGTTTCAAATAAAAATCATTTTCTTCTAAAATAAACAAACAAACAAAAACAAAGCAAAGACCCTGATTTCAAGCCCCTAGAAAGAGGGAACACGATAACGTCCAAAGGCTGTGGCTATTATCTGGATATGAAACCTTCACATAAACATTTCCTGATGAACAGATAGATCTTATTCATTCATAAAACAAGTCTAGTTGTCCAAATAAATTGGGCCTTATAATATTTGAGATAAGAAATCATACATTCCTAATACCAGGAAAGATGGCATTTCTTTTTAGGGTTCACATCTCAAGAGCAAAAAATAGGATCATAATGAAAACAGTGTCATTGATATTTATCAATAGGAAGAGATAGTGGGATCATTGCCAGATAGTTCAAGCAAGGAAGCAAAATACATCAGTTGGTCATAGTGGAAAGACTGAGGAAAGCTCAGTGAGTCAATGAGTGGGGTGGAGAGCTGTAAGGAGTGAATTATGTCACTGAAGTCTTTGTGTTGACTGTGCCACCCTGGAGTCAGCTCTGTAGATGCCATGGCAAATTTACCAACACATGTTTCATGACTAAACACTCTAGCTGAAACTTCATTACACTGGAGGAAGTATGTACTTGGATTTCAGGACCTGCATCAAATGCCTATGGCCCAGCTATAGTGTAGTGTAGTGAGCGACATCCAATGCGCATGCCCTAGCTGTGGTGTGTAGTAGGGACCTATATCAAATATACACTCCACAGATGTGGTGCAGGGCTGGCAGAGAAAGCATTCTTTCCTTTAATTCCATTTGCAACAACTGGGTACTAAAGGATCTAGGAAACTTTCCAAAGAGAATCAAGGCATTTTAAGACGGGGCAACCGAAATAACAGGCAAGTCCTGCTAAGCACGGAATCTAACCAAGTCACTTATCATCAATAGCATACATCTATATTTTCCGAATTACAAAGTAAGTTAAGTTGGCTACAACAAATCCGAAGGGGTCATGTAATATAATGCGAAGACCCTGAAATGTGTTGGACTCTCGTTCCATCCACAATAAACATATATGCAACTGAACTCCATTGCCAATGGGAGAAGAAATGTTAGGAGAAAATTCTTGCTGGTTGACAGTTTAGGTCAAAATACAGGAGCTTCCTGTGTAGCAGGCCAGAAGGCTTTATCTAGATCCAGTCAGAGACGGCCAAGTACATCTACCCACTCCAGTACTGCCTGTTCTGTGTGAGCCAGGACTCCATTGGCCTTTCTACCATTTTAAGCATTATTTTAATATTTTTGGATGACATTGTTTTGCCCTGGACTCATCCTGTTTTTCAGTTACAAAGTGATTTGACTGCCTTTAAAGCTGAATTTACATCTGAATTGAAAACAGTTCTAGATTTGGGAAGAAAACAAATTAGAGATACAGAAATAAATATGATAGTGAATTGTTTAGGGCAAAAGTCTGATATTGAGGAGTTCATTTGAGGTGCCACGGTATAATGCAAAGCTGTGTTCAGCCTGGTTAAGCAGTTGCTGGTGGATCCTGCCTCGCTCAGCTGCTTGTCTGTGTATCACACAGAACACACATCCTTGAGAAATACTGGAATCAAATAAGCAATCCATATTGTCTGGGAGACAGAAAGAAAATTTGTTTACCATTAGGACTAATAATTGGCACGCGCTTCCATTGGAAGAACCAGGAGAGAACGTTTTGTAGATTATTATTATTATTATTATTATTATTATTATTTTTTGCCGAAGTAGTCTGGATTCTACTGCATAGAATTCTGCAGCTTCCAGTCTTTTGTTCCCCTCATTTAGTAGAACACAGTGATGCTTTTTTATTTTGCTTCTTGTGTTGCTGTTTGACTCTTTGAGACTGGGTCTCACTATGTACTTCTGGCTGACCCAGAAGTTGGTGTGTAGACCTGCCTAGACACAAACTCACAGAGATCTGCCTGCCTCCTTAATGCTGGGCTTACAGGCCTACGCAACAACGTTTTTAGTTCAATAGCTTGTCTTTTGTCTAGATGTCTACATTCCTATCAGTGGTGTTACCCATGTGAAAATGCCAATTCCCCATTGCCTTTTTCTCTTGACAAACTTTCAGCACTTGCAGCCACAGCTCCAGTAAATACTGTGCTCACCCCTCCCTCTCCCCTACTTTCACTCTCCTCTCTCTAAACCTTATTGCTGTCTCTTATATATCACCAGTACTGGTAGTTGGAAAAATAAACAAGCAAGCCCTCTCACACTGCAAATCTATTTTCAAATATAAATGGAATGGTGATGATAAAAATGATGATGGTGGTGGTGGTGGTGGTGGTGGTGGTGGTGGTAGTGGTGGTGATAGAAATGATGTGGATGGTAACGGTGATGATAATGGTGGTGGTGATAATGGTGATCGTGGTGGTGGTGGTGATAGAAATGATGTGGATGGTAATGGTGATGATAATGGTGGTGGTGATAATGATGATGACAGTGGTATAAAAAAGCAATGCCTCCCAAATTCTGCACAGAATTGTCCACCAAAACATTTTGTTTTGTGTCTGTGTGTCTGTGTGTCTGTGTGTGTGTGTTTGAGAGAGAGAGAGAGAGAGAGAGAGAGAGAGAGAGAGAGAGAGAGAACCAAATTATTTTCATTTTGCTCTCAGCAGAGGTTGGTTGCTAATTAAGCATTTTTAATGTGATAGCCTCAGTCTTGGAAAAGAATTGAACAGATAATTATATCAGTTTTCCAAAGTCTTTCTTCCTGTGCCAGTATTTTGTTCCGATCTAATGATATTGCTTATGATCTTGCTCACACTTTTTATCTTGTTTTGAGCTCCTGTATCCTGGTGTCACTAGGGTTCTATTGGGATTAGAGCTACAAACATGTCACTACCCTCTTAGTGGCACAGCAGATGAAGCAAGCTCACACTGGGTGTGCCCTTCCTCACACTGGGTGTGCCCTTCCTCACACTGGGTGTGCCCTTCCACATGTGCTTCCCTACCCACTGCAGTCAAATTCTGGACCGCAACTGTCTTTGTCCAGATAAAAAGTTGATGCCTTGGACCCTTCACTGACCAAAAAGAAAACTTTACACAACAGGCCTCTCACTGTAGGGTACAGTAAGCACTCCTGATTTTCTAAGTAAATCTAGATTAAACAAATTAAAGAATGTGATTACAGTTGGTAGAAGAACTGATATTTTAATTGTTCTGTTGGTCTTATACATTTGGCAGCCCACAGCTCTTAATGTTACTTTCACAGAGAGAAACTAATAGTCAAGAAAGCATTTTAACTTTGTAACCACCTTCTGAGAGGGAGAGAATGTTACTTTGAATCAAATCTCTGTCCTGCATTCTGTAAGACTAGAGCTAAGGATACCACAAACAGCTGTGTGTGCTCTTCTTGCTTAGTTTGAGTCAATCATGCATGAAATGGGGATCCTTTCATATAGTGGTTTACACAGCTGTTGAGGCTGTTGAAACTGGCCAGTGTTTCAGGTGGTGACCAGTGATGCTCAGATGCCTGCATGGTCTTACAAATCCTCACTACTTCCCTGCCTGTGTGAACACATGTGACTGAACATCTTCAACACTAATGAGGAAGAATTTTTAGTACACTCCCCTGCCTCTCTTCCTCCAATCCAAGTGCACTTGCACACTCGAGACATTTCTTGCTCAGAGAATATGCAGGAGTGCTCATGGCTGTGACTGTTAGTTGCCCACTGCAGAAAGGATGGAAGCGAGTGGAGAGTTTTCCTAGGTGAGTTAGAATAATTGAGCTCTGTACCAGGGAATATCCATTTTACTATCAAAGTTCAGCCCTCTACAATACATGATCTCCATGGCTCAGTAGCATCCCTCCCCAACATTAAGTGTGATGATACACCTTCACTTAAGTATGAATGGCTATTGCATTAGGAAGCCAAAAATCAGTGACTCTTCAAACCAAACTTCATAGCAACATCTTGATAGTGAAATATTGACTGTAGGATGTGACTTCTTAATTGAATCAGCAGTTTATTGACTCTGCACATGTCAAGGAATGAGTGTTGGTGCTAGTGAGAGCTCAGGTGTGAGTGGTGACTATGCCATGTCTAAACAAGAAGAATTGTACTTTTAATCTCCATTCTGTTAGGGCTGAGCTGATGAGGTGGTGCCCTTCCTGAGGTCGCTGTTATCCCAGGTTGTACAGCTATCCCTGGTCTGCTGTCCTAATCAGTTATGGCTATAGATATGGTGCCCAACCTGCATGCACTCTACAACTGGCACATAGAAGTATAGGAGCTACATCCTCTTTGTTTCCTGTCTCTGAGGGAACAGGGCTAGCCTTATCTATAAACAGATCAAGGTCTTTCTAAAAATCTGGTGACTGCTCAGCATCTCAAGCCCATATGTTTTTTAGAGATATAATCATGAATCACACATAAACCATTTTAGTAGTGGGTTTTGCTGAAAAATAAAAAGAATATACTTGGGACTGTGTTCGTTGATGTCTGGGGTAGTTGAAAGACAGTTGGTGGTGAAGAAGATGACCTCTGGAGACAGGAAGGATCTCAGTGGATATTGAGCGCACACACACACATGCACACACACACCAGGCAGAGGGATAGATGCAGACAGACAGTAGTTAGAAGGAAAATAAAAGATAGAAGATCTAGAATCAAAACATTGATACTACAAGCACAGAAGGCTACTTGGGAGAGCCACCTGAGTTGCTGTGTGGAGGAATGTGGCCTGTAATAAATCCACATGTGTGTACTGTATAGCATACATCTCCACATCAAAAATAAGCTTCGAAATGAAACTGTCCCTCTTACACTATGAAAAAGAGGATTATAATCAATGCCCTTGCCTGAAGTTCCACACAAATCTGTAATTCCAGTACTTGAAGCTGATGTTTTTCATTTACATGCAAATGTTTTATCAGATATTTTATAGACCATTTAATATCTTTGTATGAGCTATTCACCACAAAGCAAACATAAGAAAGGATCATTCAATAGGTTAAAAACATGTCCAAAGTCCATCACAACAATATTTTGTGTGAAAACAGTCATTCTATGTGTGAGTTGTTATGACTTGGACTCTTCTGTTGTCACATCTCCTATTTTAGTTGGGACAATCCAGGTATGTGGATTTAGGTTTCAATGTATGTTATTTGTAATGATTAACTCAAAGGGAAAACAAATTAATAAGTGATTATAATGGATTGGGAGATAGGAAGGAAGCCACGCGTGTGACCACATATAATGGCATTTGGGCTGAGCATATGAGGTGAAGCTCAATACTCCTGCCCACCATGAAAAGGATCCCAGAGCGTTCAGAGATAGTTCAGCCATTAAGGCTGCTCACTGCTCTTGCAAAAGGCTGGAGGTCAGTTCCTGGCACCTGCAGCAGGTGCTCAGCTCGCAGCCACCTCTAAGTCTAGTTCCAGGAGAGCTGACAGCCTCTTCTAGCTTTTGTGACCCTCTGCCCATGCACACATGAATGCATGCAAAACATACACAGAAATTTAGAAAAATGGCCCCAGATATAAGCACCATATGGACTGGGGAAGCTGTCTACTGTGCATTGCTGTCTACACAGGTTCCTACTGAGCCCTCTTCGAACACTCTAATTTAAATTCTAAACACTTCTATAGAATATTATTAATTCTGTTTTGCATTTGTGTGAGGTCCTTGGTGGCAAAATGGAAATTATATCTGTAATCAACTCTTATCACATGGACATCCACCAGGATCAACATTCCCCAAGTGCTGGAGAATTTGAAATGTAAATTCTACACAATGTATCTTAGCCTGGGACATTTGTGGCCCCTGCTGCTTAAATTCTCACAGACTCAAAGAAGACTAATGAGACCCAACTGATGTTAGAATTTACAGATAAGAAAGCCTGTCTCATTTATTTACCGTGCAATTACACCAATTCAATCACTCAAAATGTGCTGGCTAAGGCACAATATTCATACTTTGGATAAAGGTGTGCTTAAATGCATGTGATTCTTTTCTAGAAATTATATAAAAGGGAATATCAAAATAGTAAACCACTAGTAATGCAGAAGGCCACAGAAATAATAGTAAACTAGAACCTAGGACAGTGGGCTGAGTCTTGTAGTCAGTGACTAACTATATAACTGCATAGGCTATAAAACACCCCCCAGGTCTTTCATTGATAATTGAACTGTAGCAAAACATTTATATTTAAATTGCATAAATTTAAACTGTATAAATACATTCATATTTAAAGTAAAAAAAAAACAGTTTTCTGGACTTGCAATAAGCAAACAAATTAAATGAGACAGTATTCTCAGCAAGGACGAATAAGCCAAATTATTTGGGTACAAAATCATGAATCTGTCTCTGCAGTAATATATATGAGAGGACAGCCAGGAAAGGTTCCTCAGCACCAAGGTGACCAAATCCTGTGGTGGCGGGTGGTTTCATGGTGTATATTTCTGAAAGACCAGAGAGGCAACACAGAAAAGCAACAGCCAAGGGGTTTCCCTCACCAGCCCTCTGACCTGTGGGGAGGCTTTTCACAGATTCACTTCCATCTGTCGTAAAATGAATTAGTATTGACTCTTTTGTAAGTGGGACTTAGACAGGAAAGAGCTGATTCCAAAATCAAGGTCACTAAAGATTTGTGTTCATCAGTCAGAATCAACTGCAGCACTGGTCCTAAAGGCAGAGATCTGGCAGAGGAGGTAAGAATGTCTCTTCTGTCTAGTCAACACTGACTGTGCTTTTGGTTTAGGGCTTGGGCTCTTCTTAACTGAAGAAATCACAGTTGCTTTGCTAGAATTAAAATGCAACTTGAGATTTGAGTAAGACAACTTTTAGAACTAATAATGATGCTGATGTCATCAACCCAAACAAATTCCTAGTGATTTGGTGATGCTTAAATACTTATCAGGCAGGCCCTAGCCTTTCCCATACCCATAGAAACAGAATAAACTAAATCCGAATTCTCAGAAATCCTCCTGCAAGCCAGTCATTTGCTTTAAAATTGATTTTTGACTCTACAATGGACTTTATATAGAGACTGGAAGCAAATCCAGTCTGCTTTCCCCCAACTTATCAAGTTGTCAAATTAAAATTGCAAGAAAGAGAACCAGGAAGAAAGAATTTGGAAAGTAGGTGGGGGTGGGGTGTGCATCTTGGCTGGAGGAACACAAGAAGGTCAGGCATGAATGAACACTTTCCAGAGGGAACTGGAGGCTCAAAAGTGCAATGCCCTGCCAGGGCATTAGGTGGTATCTCCAGCGACCCTCACCTTTCCCAGATTTAGTATCTGCTTGACAAGCAATGTGTCTGAGTTTGTAATAATGCCTGCTCTCTGTTGCAGGCTGCTATATGTCCCCCAAGCGTCTCCATAGGGTCGTCTTGCTAATAGTAAGATGTCAGGAGATGTGAGAAGGCAGAGATGATGGCTCAGACAGCAAAGCACTTGCTCAACAATCATGAGGGTCTGCGTCTGCATCTGCATGCCCAACTTACGAAATGCCAGCTTCTGTGGCATGAGCCTGCAATCCCAGTGTTGGTCAGCCTGAGGCAGAGGGAGTCCTGGGGACTGCTTGTCAGCCAGAGTAGCCAGGTTGCAAGAATCCAGTTTAAGAACAGATCTTGTGTTAAGAAATACAGCGGCGAGCAAACTGAAGAAGGCATCTGAGTTGACCTTTCACCCCCACAGACATTTTCTTTCATTCATGAGCATCCTTACACACATAGGCGCACACACAAAAGATTTGAAAAATAGTGAAGTATGAGTTTCTGCATTGATTTCATCACCATGAACTGACCTGTGTGTGATTTAGACCCACTTTGCCGCTAGTCTCCCATTTCATTAAAGCCAGATAGTAGACCACAGCTCTTGATGAACTGAATCCCCCCAGGGTTAGCAGAAAGATGTGGCTCCATCAGAACAAGAACAGGGGTCTCTAGTCATCCCTGGCTCCCATGATTAGAAAGACGGGGAGGACAAAGCAGTGCTGAAGGAACAGCTTGTGTGCAAGGACAATTTGTGCCCCGTGCAGCTGTCGATGACCATGTTTCTCACGGTTTGTTTACTCTAGAAATACTCTACACTCTCCAGAAACTCAGTTTATCCAAGTCCACCTTAGAATTGGCACTGCTGCTCTGGTTATAGAGGCACAAGTGAACAGGCGAGCTCCCAGCCTTACACACATGATCGGTAGGCATGGCATAACACAGCTCAAGAGACAGGGAAGAATTAGGAAGTGGTTTCAAGTGCATCAGCTGTACAATTCTTTCTCATGGTTTGTGACATGGACGTTACGTAGGTGAGATAGTTCAGCTTTTGGTGTACATTTGCATTTAATTCTGCTAGGACCCTAAAAGTAGCTATTAGACCTCACACAGTCCAGATTTCTTTAATACCGAGTCTAAGATTCTAATCCATAAATAAACAAAATTAAAGTAATATTTTCAGATTGCTTCAAACTGCATCAGATTGGCATAAAGCAAAATCAATGCAGATTAGGTTTCTCAAAAAAGAAAAAGAAAATGAAATTTTGAGTTAAAAATGATTGTTTGACTACACTGAATATTTATATCCAAATACAGTATAAAATAATGTACTTTTCTCAATTCAGTTTTTTCACAGGATGCTAATAATTGGGGAACAACTTATCCATTGGATTTTCTATGTAATAAATTCAGATGTTTCATTTAGATTTTAGCCAAATGGAGGTAACAAAACATTGTGTTGATGGAAGTCTGTTCATATCAGAGTGTAGGTTAAAGAAATATAAAGAAATATAGTTTTGAAATGTTTTCTGTTTTTATTGGCTATTTGATTTATTTATATTTCAAATGTTATCCCCTTTCCCAGTTTCTCCTCCAGAAACCCCCATCCCATCCCCTTTCCTCCTGCTTCTATGAGGGTGCTCCCCTACCCATCTACCCACTCCCTCTTCCTCGCCCTGGCATCCTCCTACACTGGGGCATAGATCCTTTAAGGAACTAAGGGCCTCTCCTCCCATTGATGTCCAACAGAAACATCCTCTGCTACATATGTGGCTGGAGCCATGGATTCCTCCACGTGTACTCCTTGGTTGGTGGTTGAGTCCGTGGGAGCTCTAGGCGGTCTGGTTGGTTGATATTGTTGTTCTTCCTATGGGATTGCAAACCCCTTCAGCTCCTTCAGTCCTTTCTCTATCTCTTCCGTTGGGGACCCTCAGTTCAATGGTTGGCTGCGAGCATCCCCCTCTATATTTGTCAGACTCTGGCAGAACCAACCTCTCAGGAGACAGCCATATGAGGGTCCTGTCAGAATCATATGTTTGAACAGAAATTATTTTAAGCAAATTAAACTAATGAAAATCTCAATACTCCTTTCCTCTTATACAAACTGTTCTGAGGACTGGAAATCATATGTTGACCTCATTGGTTTGCTCCCAGGTTTGGGGAAGCATTTACTGGTTGAGAGCAGTGAGCTCAGATGTGAAGGGGAATGTGACAATGGGAGACACGTAGACTATGAAGGATGTGAGATGCATGCCCACTGCAGCTGTCTCCCGAAGCCATCACATAGTTTCAATTTAAACATTTGAAGAAGCACACAGCTCACTCACTATTATTTGTATTCCTTCCTGCACAGTTATTTTCCTTTTATACAGCTGTGCTGTTTTATTCTTTTCTTTTTATTGGTTATTTTATTTATTTACATTTCAAATGCTGCCCCTCCTAGTTTCCTCTCTTCAAGCCCCCTCCTTCCCTCCTCCCTTTGCCTCTATGAGGGTGCTCCTCCACCACTCACCCCTCCTGCTGAGCCATTCTAGCACGTCCCTGTGCTGGAGCATCCAGCCTCCCCAGGACCAAGCGCCTCCCCTCCAGCTGATCTGCGGTTGGAGGGACAGGATTGGGTATGGGAAGTGACAGAGAGGAGTACAGAGGGTCAGGAAATTGAATAGAAATATGTAGCAGTAGGGGATGTGGGGCTCAAAACCATTCTTGGTTTTTCGTGAAGTCACATTTAGGTTCTTCTTGCCTAGTTATTCTCTCTCTCTCTCTCTCTCTC
Source organism: Apodemus sylvaticus (assembly GCF_947179515.1). Classification (NCBI taxonomy): domain Eukaryota; kingdom Metazoa; phylum Chordata; class Mammalia; order Rodentia; family Muridae; genus Apodemus; species Apodemus sylvaticus. The sequence continues at coordinate 5,245,353 of NC_067489.1, read as the reverse complement.
TCTCTCTCTCTCTCTCTCTCTCTCTCTCTCTCTCTCTCTCTCTCTCTCTCTCTCTCTCTCTCTCTCTCTCTCTCTCTCTCTCTCTCTCTCTCTCTCTCGCACTAGTGCATCAATGAGATGCCACAGCAATGGTCAGTGAAGCACAGTACCTGTGACAGCATTCAGTTATAAATCACACAGCGCTTCGGAGGCTGGCTTTTTCCAATGTGCAGTCCTTAAGCTGTTGCTTGACAGTTGGCACTTGCTCTGCTGAGATGTGTGACCTGGTTCTGTCTTCAGATGTGAAGGGTGTGGTGGTCACACCTTGACATTGTGACTCAGTACAAGTGGATAACCAGATGTGAAGGGCAACTAAGAGGCTTTATTCATTCCTGCCCCACCACCTCAAAGTTCCCTAAGCTGAAAGGCAGGAACAGAGGAACATTGCTTTTCAGTTTTGCAGGCTGAGCATTCAAGGTCAAGGTGCTGGGGGTTGGCTCTTCTGAGGCTGAGGGACTGCTCTGTTCCTCCCTCCCAGCAGCTGCTTCTTTGCCCGCAGCCGCTGGTGTGTCGCAGCATATGGAGCCCTGAATTTATTTCACCCCGTGTTCTTGCAGGATGCTCATCTGAGTCCAGACCCTCCATTTTATAGTGGTGAAGGGGCTCTCCTTCTCCTTCGAGACCGCCTTCTAAATTAGCTGGTTGCATTTACAAAATTACTTCACATGTGGTGGCACTTCAACATGTGAATTTCGTGACACGTAGTTCAACCAGTAAGAAGTAAGGAATTATTGGCTGAGTAGATTCCCATGGTGGCAGGAAGGCGTGAACCATATTTGACTTTTACTCTCAAGGGAACTTCCGTCATGAACAATTAAGTTTCTGCTTCTCATTCCTGTCTCATTTTCTCAATCACAGCATCTAAATATTCAGTTAAGACAGGCAGAGGGCACCCACTGCTCTTCTTCCATGCTCCCTGCTACCCTCCCTTCTTTTTTTTTCTTATTTGATATTCTTTATTTACATTTCAAATGATTTCCCTTCTTAACTCCCCCTCCCTTCTTGTTTTTGGTCTACAGTTGATAGACTGTTCTTAAAGGTGTTTTCCTTTACTCAGCCAGGCTCACCTGCTCTGTCACTCCATATTTACTTCTTATTCCTGCAGTTGGAGATGAGCATCCTTGGTGTCCAGTCAGTCTGTTTCACTTAATCAAAACGGCTCTCATGCCTAATGACTTCTTTACTACTTCAAATCACTCCAACATGTCCTCAGAGGCACCACAGTAGCCACTTTGCTACTTTGCCTTTCAGAACACATGCACACACATGCATGCACACACACACACACACACACACACACACACACACACACACACACATCCCCCCATTCCAGAACTTTCACTTTAAGGAAGTCAAGCCCTATAAGCTTGGATGCTCTTGGATCTGCAAACTGAACATAAAGTATACTGCATTTCCTTCTTCATTACATTTTAAATGAAGTTCTTTGCTCTCCCCCTCACTCCCTTTCCCTCTTTCTTTCTTCAGTCTTTGTTCTCTCTCTCTCTCTCTCTCTCTCTCTCTCTCTCTCTCTCTCTCTCTCTCTCTCTCTCTCTCTCCTCTCTTTTCTTTTGCTGTCTCACCCCCAATCTCCATTTGGACACTCTCACCTGAAGCTTTGAATGCATTAACCGAGGAGGTATCATATAAGCACCCCACAGACCATAGCAGGCTTGCATGAAAATCCAAGTCCAGTTATTTAGAAACTTCTCCTTTTGCCTTCTTTATCTTCATGTGTAGAAATTCTTAAAGTGCTGCCAGCTTGTATTTTATGAAACCAGGCAGTTAAGACGCTCTCAGCTGACCTCCTAAACATTCCTTTAAGTTCATTTCCACTTTCATCACACAAATGCTGGCATAAGATAATAGTAGATCTATCATGTACAATTTAAGGTGTGTCTGGGCTATAGAGAGCTCACTGCTTCATCTTCACTGATAATGCATTCGCCATCTTTATGCACTAATGTCTTTAATGATGTCTTCATCAAAGGAACTGAGGCAAACAGAGCTAGAGAGATATGTCAGCCATTGAGACCACTAGCTTTTCTTGGGAACAACCAGCTTTTGGTTCTCACATTCACATCAGGAGACCTACAGCCACCTGTATCTTCAGTTCTGGACTTCTAAAGCCCTCTTCTGGACTCGGCAGGCACACACACTGCTACACACACACACACACACACACACACACACACACACACACACATACACACGTGCACACACTCATACACACACACAGAGATGCACGTGTATATATATAGTAATGATGATAAAAACTTTAAAAATACCTTCCACCATTATTTGATGTCTAATTCTTTTAAAAACTCAAGCTTTTAGTACTATTATTCAGGAGGGCTATAAGCAATCATTTCCCAAGAGTTTGTGTTTGAAAAGACATAGGAAAATATATTTCTTTACTTTTTCAGTATATTTCCATGGTATTTGAATTTTATTTCTCATAAAAGACTACAAAATTCAAGTACAGCATAATTCATCATTTAATTTATCTTTACTTGTTTTGTTGATTCTTTATTACTTTATTTTTTAAAAGAAAAGTTAAGTGTTGTCCATATCAGTTATAAGATGTTTCATCATGAAATTTGGACAGGAGGGGTTGCAGAAACACAGGAGAGGCAGGGAAGAGGACAACAGGGCAGCCAGATAGAGAGATCACCCGAGGACAAAGGCTGGAAGGAAAGGAAGGAGAGAGTGCTCGCCCCTGGAGCAGCTCCACAGCCTCACTTTGCATCTTGACAGGGTGACTTCTCCCTGGAAGCTGTCAAGAGAACCACAGTGTGAGTGTCCCCAGGGAAGCTCACTGATCAACCTTCCTGTCCAGTCCAATGACAGAGCGGAATGCTGAGCGCTTCAGAGTGGGTCCTTCTGTTCCGTGTCGCCATGTCCTTCTACCCCTTCAAACGTGCCTTCCCCAGTTCACCTCATTACCACCAATCCCACAAACGTCCTCCATGTCAAGCCACTCTGCCTCCTTCAGCGACATTTTCCTCAGCAAATGCCATTAAGCCAGCGGAGCTGCCAGCCCTGTCTTTGCAGCCCTCTGACTTTGAGCTGTCAAATGTTCCAAGCAGATTTCTCCTACGGTTAACATTTTTTTTTCTGGCAACAGGTCCTTAGCTTCAGAGTTCTTGGCCTTCACCGGAGCTGAGGAACTAGGCTGAGCCTCATGCTAGCTTGGATCTTGGCTTACTGTTTATTCATGCATAGGAAAAGCAAAGCATTCTCTTCTCATTTTGTTAAAAGCCCACCTTAGAGCCAACGTCTCTCAGCATTTTCAGTTTCCCTGTTGAGCTCTGATAACAAGAGAGCCCAGCTTTGCTGAGAAGGTCTGAGGGACCTTATTTCTCAAGACAAGGACCCAGTCTTTCCAAAGCTGATATTTCCAAAGTGATAACACTGATCTGATCTGATTTAAGAGAAAGACTGACTCCTTTAAATTTATTGATGATAAACATTATCCTACCTTTAGGCTTAAGGTAGGATAAACTAAAATCCTACCTTAGACCTACTTAAAGGGTGTTTATCCTTCACTGATTTCCTTGGAGGGAAATGGTTCAGGATAAGGGGGTAGAGTCGATTTCCTGGACATTAACATGCAGAGTCACCTAAACATTCCTGAGCCTTGGCAGTGTGGGTGGGAGAGTAAAGAGGCATTCCAAGCCTCATTTTCTGCAGCCATAAAATGCTCATAATAACAGTGCCTGTGCTGTTAGATTTAAATGAGGATGTAGTCCAGATGTTCATCAGAGCCACAGCAAGGCCATCCATCCAGGCTCCCTTGCTGTTCTTCAGCAGCAGTGTATGGTGTTTGGTGTGGTGGAACTTAATGCTAGTCTATGTTCTTCAGCAGCAGTGTATGGTGTTTGGTGTGGCAGAACTTAATGCTAGTCCATGGTCTTCAGCAGCAGTGTATGGTGTTTGGTGTGGTGGAACTTAATGCTAGTCTATGTTCTTCAGCAGCAGTGTATGGTGTTTGGTGTGGTGGACTTAATGCTAGTCTATGTTCTTCAGCAGCAGTGTATGGTGTTTGGTGTGGTGGAACTTAATGCTAGTCCATGGTCTTCAGCAGCGGTGTATGGTGATTGGTGTGGTGGAACTTAATGCTAGTCTATGTTCTTCAGCAGCAGTGTATGGTGTTTGGTGTGGTGGAACTTAATGCTAGTCCATGTTCTTCAGCAGCGGTGTATGGTGTTTGGTGTGGCAGAACTTAATTCTAGTCCATGGTCTTCAGCAGCGGTGTATGGTGTTTGGTGTGGTGGAACTTAATGCTAGTCCATGGTCTTCAGCAGCGGTGTATGGTGTTTGGTGTGGTGGAACTTAATGCTAGTCTATGTTTATTTCAAACCATGGCTAGTCTTGTTTAGGAATTTGAGTTTCTCCACTGTTGAATTTCTTCTCTAAGGACCCAGGTGCTCCCCAGGGCTTCCCTCTTGGACAACTCCCCAGTAATGGAGCTGATCTGCTTGCAGCAGTCCCTGGGGCTCTGCAGCTCTTGACATATGTCTTTAATTTTACATTTCACTTCATTTTAATTTAAATACCCTCAGGTGGCAAGATTTAGAAAAGAAAGCCTTGGGTATCCAGATTAATTTGAATCTAGACAAACAACAGATGCACTTGTTTATGTATAGAATCATAACCCAAGTTTGCAGGAACCATTCTTATCTATATATTTTATCTGAAAATCCAAAATATCTTCACCAAATGCCTATCTCTGCTATTAGGTAGGCTGATCTGTCTTTAAAAGTAGATAAACTTACCACACCAGCTTAGCAAGACATAAATCACTAGAATTAGTTTTCGGACCTCATTTTGTGACCCATTTTCTACAGGCAATATATAGCTTGTGGATGATTTAATAGGACACTTTAAATAATGTTGAATTGAACATTGTCTCCTTATTTAGTGTGAAAAAGATAGCATAAGTGTAATGGTGCTCACTTTCTCTTTTATAATTACACAAAATAATAAACAACATGGCTTGAATATAGAATAAGTAAACAGGTCAATAAAGATGACCCTAGGGTAGAAAATGACCAAGGGCTGCATAATCAAATCCAGAAACATCTACCTCTTTGTTATCTAAATACATAAACCCAAGGAGTAAGACATGTGAATTATCAACAACCACTTGCTGCAGCAGAGCCATCAGGAGGATCCTGAAATGAGAGGAGAGGGAAGAGAGGTGTTTTGCTCTACTGTTTCATAATTTTATAGTTTCTTAATTTTCATAAATACTATCAAATAGTTATTAATACACATCCACAACTTTTGAAATATATTATTTTATGGTCTCAGAATACAAAAATTGGCTAACATGTTGCTTCTTGCTAAATAACCAAAACTTTTAGGCAATGGGGGAAGTTTGCGTGACTGTAGATGGAAGGAGCTAAGGTGGAGAGGCAGAGGAATTAGCATGGTGAAACCTGCTTTGCCTTGACTTGAAGGGAAGAGTGGGGGAGAGGCATGCACTGTAAGTCTACATTATAACACCATTAAAACATCATCCTGATAATCAGTCCTGACAGCTCCAGACCCTCCATGTTCCTGCCCAATCTCTCCTCTGCATATCCCCAACTTACCAGCCACCCTGTCTCCTCTGATCATTCTCTACAATTGCCCCTGCCTATGTCTGAGACCATGTGGACCCCTGTGAGGCCTCTGTGCTTGGCCCGTTTTCACAACATTGAAACTTGAGAGTATGTTTTGTACACAGTGGACTGAGAAAACTTTGTGAAATTATAGACTTCAGGGACGAAACCCTGTTCTCCTTCAACTGAAGTCCTGTCTGCATCTTAACCCTGCCTCACCTGTTCTGGCTGTCTCCTCTAGTCTGACTGGATCTCTGCTATACTTAAACTGCACAGGAAAGTCTATTTTGGAGTGTCTCCATTAGGTCTCTGTCAGGTACTGCAACACCTTTTCTGCAGCTCTTGGTTCAGCCACCTTCAAATGGGTGCAGCTTCCCACCTCACCAGCTTATTTCTCTCTGCCTTGCTTTCTTTCTTGGCTCTTTTAACATTTCCCACCACAATATGTATCTCGACACATATTCTGTATCCTCAAATCCCTCCTCTTTGGTAACTAAGGAATGCAACTAAAATTAAATGATATATTTCCATACCTTGCAACTAAAAGGGTCTCACTATCCTGAGCTTCTGCTTATAGGATTGGATGTTCCATTTATTTGGCCCCCTCTGGAGACAAGAACCTTATCTAAATCAGTCAGTGTTGAATACCCGGAGCTCAGAGCAGAGCTCAAGCATGTGAAGCCATGGGGTGATTCAGTAATATGCATTCTTGTATTTTGCCTTTCCCAGTCCCTTCCTGACCTTTATTGGTGTGGGGAAATGAACATATAAACACAGACATCTAAAGTTATGTTCTGTAGGTTTTGAACTCAGTAACAAAAGCCATGCATATCAATGACCAGTGAGTGAGTGTTCTCAGATTCACATCAGTTGTGGGCAGAGGAAGCCCCACATAGCAAAGAAATAAGGGTTACAGCTGGACAGCAAGGGAATACACAGCCTTAAAGGACTTTCAGAAGTGGTCCCAGCTGTTCAAAGACAGGCATATGGGTTATTTTAATTATGGAATCTGTACCAAGTAGAGATCTATGCCTACCTCACCCTTCTATATACATAGTCCATATTCTCAAATCACCCCTCTTTGGTATCTAAGGAATTAGACCTAAATGAAATATATATGTGCCATACCGTGCCAAGTAAAAGGCTCCCACCAGGCCAACAGTCTGCTGATAGTATTCTATTTTAAAACCTGTTTAGAAATAGTTGTGTTTTGGGTGGATGGAATTGTGGGCAGAGAGTCCTTTTCTGGCCCAATGCTTTGCCCAGGAGGACTCCTGCGTGCTTTCTTATACCTTTTTGTAATTGTTCCATGTCTTCCAAAGATCCTGCTTGTCTACTGAGGGCAGAATACAGTAGCTGTACTTGGAAAAATGTGACAACATGGTAAAATGAACATCTTCAAGTCTTATGTCTCTGATGTGACAGTAGAGAGATGTCAAATACTGAAATGCATGTGACACAAAGTCCTCTTTGTTATTTTTGAGTATCCTCCTCATGATTGATGGATAAATGCAATCAAGTTGTACTTTCTTACATCATTGACTTGACCCATTGAAAAATAGGAACAGAACAAGAATATTGATTGGTGAAATCAGTTGAATGCTGATGGGTCTTGGCAGGTTAGAGTCTCTGATGAAAGCCCATTCCTGACAGAAGGTACTGTATGAAGTGGGCTGGGGCAAGAGAGGCCAGTTTGGCTTTCTCACAAGCTCTTGTTTTGGCTGAGAGGCTGCAGCTGTCAGAGTTGCTGGCTGTTGTTTGGCCTCTTACAGTGTGTCCTGAGTTTGTCTTGAACCAACAACACTTTGTCCCTTTCACAGAAGAGGAATTAAGAGGTGTATGTACCAGATAAGGTGGCCCAGGCCCCTGTGATGTGGCCATCACTGATTTTTCACATTCTAGTTTGGATGAACAATTACATAGAGGTAGCCAGTGTATTATGAAATTGTCATCCACATGGTTTCTAACACATCAAGGAATCATTCCTATAAGAGGCTGGGTCTTCTCTGTGGCCACAGAGTTCACCAGAGTTCAGGACAGTGCAAGCATCTTAAGAAGTGGACAGGGAGGCTCACTGGGGCCAGGGAGGGGGTCACAATCAGGCCATTCTCTCACTTAACCGCATCCTTGGCTGCTCCCAAGCTGCCAGAGAGAGCTGCGGCTTTGGGGACAGTGGAGGACAGGGGCATTTGTAGCAGCTTCTTGCCAAAGGGTGACAGCCCTGATTGTCACAGCCCAGCCTGGCCTGTGGGCACAAGGACAGCATGTTCTATTCCTTCTACCAAACTCATCCACCTGGCTTGCCCCAGTGATGATTCTGACCCAACCTTGCATCTTTACTACAGTGTTTGGATAAAGATAGAATAGGAGTTTTCAAAGCATAGAGATTATATAAAAGAGTGATGTTTTCTCATCCTTCACTTCCTGAAGCCACAGGGTTTCTGCATAGATCCCCAAACTACTGTGAGAACAGGAGAGATGAATGGGGTAGTCCTCCCCCAGCCTAGACTTCATGTATCAGCAGTCCCTTTGTCCCATCCAGATATTCAACATAGCTCACTTGAAGTCAGTATTTTAAAGAACAAATACATGTGGAAGTAGGTGTTAGAGGCCCCACACCTTGTTGAAGTTATTGTGAGGCAAGTATGGCCTACAGCTATTGTGGTGCCACACACCTGCAATCCTATCATTCAGGAAGTTGAAATAAAAGAGATGCCTAGAGTTCAATGTACACATGGAGCACTTCTTAAAGAAACAGATAAATGAAAATATAAAAGGATAGGAAAAACAATGTCCCAAACAACTTGTTGACAGCAGCCATTCATTCCTGGGAAGCACTCCATTATTGAGATAAAGGTGTGAAGACTTTCTGTAATCATGAGGCTTGTCCAGCTTACCAATACCAGGAGTCAGCAACTTAAGAAGTAGACACCAGCCTTAGGGACCCAGGGACGATTAGTTCTGTGCTCTGAGCAACACAGCCTCATTGGGATCCGTCAGTTGGCAGCCTAGTCACTGCCATTCATCAGGGTTCTCTTGTGCTTGGGGAATCCCCACTCTGTGCACATCTTCAGAGCCACAGAGAAGGGTCTTAGCAGCTGAGGCTCTCACCCTTAGAAGATATGGAGAGTCACTAGAGACAGCCAGAGACAGCCAAGGAGTCTCCCCAATTGACCAGCTGGGCCAGGAAGAAAGTGTTCTCAGTACTAGAGCAACTGTCCCTGGATTCAAATGTATCACTGCCAAATAGCATAAATCTTAGAGTTGAACTGGGGAGCTTTGAGTACTATGAGGAGTTTATAAAGAACCACATTGCAGTGAAGAAGTCATCACATGTCAGCAATGTGAAGACATCCAGGACTTGCTAAGTGGCAGGTGTGGGGGTTCACATGGGACAGCCCAGGGCACAGCATTGCTGTTTCCAGCTTACATCTTATGTCCCATATCTGTTGGTCGTGATAGGGCTTAGCAAAATAGCAGCAGCTAAACATTTATGTTAACAAGTGGGTCAATGTAGAGTTTTTGGTGCCACTGATATACTGAATTGCTTGCTTGTGCTTTCTCTCTCTCACCTCCCCAGCCACCCCAACCTCATGTTGAGCAGACCAGACTGGTAACCTCTCACCTGCGGAAAGCCCTCTCTAGTCTTTGTCATCCTTTAGAAGGAAAGAAAGAAGCCATTTATGTGCCAGGAGAAAAAGCTGCCTCTGCTTAATCATAATCTGGTCAGGACTGTTTTTCATCTTGACATGCCTGAGTAAGATAAGCTCTGTGATTTCCATAATTATTTCTGGTCTGATTAATACAAAATCCAAGATTTAATAATTCAACTAAAAAGAGGCCACTTGAATCTTCAGGCATTTTCAGAATATACTGTCACAGAAATATGTATAAAGTTTTGCAAAACAAAGGAGAGGCTGCCATTCTAAGCTCAAATATATAAAGTTCTGGAAACCCAGTTTGAACCACCCTGAGCTCTCTGCATGGCAGGCTTCTATGGTTTACTTGGACATATTTGCATTTTCACATTTTACATCATGGCTCCTTAGGACAGAACCACAGTCTGAGGTAGTGCAGGGAGAGTAAAATGATATTAAGAGTAAATTGTAAAGGCAGGAGAGACGGCTTAGTGAGAAAGAACACTGTCTGCTCTCATAGATGCCTGGAATTCAGTTCCCAACACCCACTCGGTAGCTTATAACCATAGTAATTCCAATCCAAGGGGATCCAATGTTCTCTTCTGACCTCTAAGGGCACCAGGCATGAACATATTGCACATATATCATACAGGAAAAAAACATCATACACATAAAATAAAAAAATAAACATATTTTAACTTAATGGTGTAACATTATTTAAAATGATTTTAAAATACTTGTGTACCATTGCACATAATAAATAGGTAGATAAATAGATGACAGATAAATGATAGATGATAGATAGAAGATACATATGTAGATAGATAGATAGAAGATAGATGATAGTAGAAGATAGATGATAGAGAGATTAGATAGATGATAGATTAGATAGATGATAGATACAGATAGATGATAGATAGATACATTGATAGATAGATAATAGAAGATATATAATAGATGTTTGTTGCTTATTTAGTATGTGTGTACATGTTTGTGTACATGTGAATGCCATGTCCTACATGTTGATATCAGATGACAGCTTCCAAGTCAATCTTTGCCTTCCAGTTGAAGACAGGAATCTCTTGCTCTCACTGTGTACTGTAGGCTTGCTGGCCTGGAGTTTCCCCAGTCTTTGCCTTCTAACTCACCATAGCAGTGCTGAGATTACAGACACATCCTTCTGAATCCAGCTTTCCAAACACAGGTTCTGGGATCTAAACTGACATCCTCATGCTTGCGTAGTAACTGCTAAGCCATCTCCCACTGATCAACCTTTTCCAGAAACATTTGTTTCTATTTCTGTTGCTTAGTGACTTACACTCCAAGTGTTCTCTTGAGTTTAGTGGTTGAGGAGATGACAGCAATGGCTGTTCTTGCTGAGGACCTGGGTTTTGGGCCCAGCAGCCACAAGCAAACTCACAACCTTCTATAACACCTGTTCCAGGGTTTCTGCGGCCTTCTCCTGCCCTCCTGGAGCTACATACACTTGGTGCACATATACACATACTACCAAAGCACCCACACATATAAAATGAAAGTGAAATTATAAAAAAGTTAAAATCAAGTGTACTGTCTCTTATGATGTCTTTAGTGACTGTGCCATGATATTTCCCCCCTGGTCTTGATGGTCATTTGTTCATCTCTGTGTATATAGATGGTACTGTTGCTAAATTATGTGTATGTCTCCAGCTCAACACGAGCTACAAGATTGTGTGTTCATATTGTGTCACTTAACATGGTTTTCTATGGTTGTGGTTGTCAGTTTTACTCACACTGCCTTCTGCCAAGTTAAATGAAGGGGTTCACCAAAACCATGTCTGAAGGTCACCTTTGCAAGTGAGTATTCTAAGTCTGATAGGAGTTGCTTTCCCTATCCTTAATTTATTACTTCATTACTCATAAACGGGTAAAATGATCTTAGTTACTTTTCTATTGCTGAAACACAACACCATGACCAAGGCAATATATGTATAGAAAGCATTTAATATAGCTTCTGATTTCTGAGGATTAGAGTCCATGGTGGAGGGACAGACAGCTGAGGGCTCTCACCTTGATCCACAACCCTGAGGCAGGGAGGAGGGAGGCACAATGCTAATGACATTAGTCTTTTAAAACAAACAAACTGAGCTCCAGTGACACACCTCCTCCAGCAAGGTCACACCTCCCAATTCCTCCCAAACAGATATACTAACTGCGAAACAAGAATTCAAACATATGACCTATGGAGGTCGTTCTCATTCAAATCACTGCAGCATATTAAAAAAATTGTAGGAAAAGAACCGCGTCTGGAACACAGGCTCGCAGCTGTCCTGAGCCTGCTAGAGCCTTGATGTGGACCTTATGTTGTCCCCCTATGCATCTGTGTCCGAAGCCTGATGAAACCATGTCCCTCACCTTCAGTTTCCAGGTTGATTCCTCTTGACTCTCTAAGACAGGCAGAATCTTCTCACATTCTTCACAGTGTGCCAGCTCCATTGTGCACACGGCTAAGTGTATAAGAGAGAGTTGCAGACACTTAAAACACAATTTAAAGTATAAGGTCATAGGGGGGGCCGTGGTTACATGAGTGGGGCCAGAAGTGCCTTTTCCTGGCAGGTTCTGTGCTAGACCCAGGGTGCATGGAGCTCAGTGCCATGTATTGCCTTTCCTTTCTGATCCCTGTTGTGTAAGACTAGAAAAAAATCCATTTCCAGTCCCAATGTCATTTTCTTCAATTCTCAGAATGGAATGGAAAGCTTCTTACTCAGCTAGATTTGATCATGACTGTATTTGCTATAAATCCAAAGGTCAGAAGCTGTAGTAAGGATTCTGCTTAGTGGGAATGGAGACGAGCAGAACAGTGAAGGGTATAGGTAACAAACACACCAAAGAATCAGCACTACTATGCTCTGTCATCTAGGACTCAGAGTGCAGGCAGAACTGAGCAGGGATTAGAAAAACCAGATAACGAGGAGGAAACAACATGGAGATCACACAGGAAGCTATGAAAGTATAAAGATCAGTGCTTGTGGAAACAATGACAGTCAAGCATAGATACAAATAGAAATGCTGGGAACCAGCAGTATTTAGAAAGCTGAGGGCAAAAGCCAGGAAGCATCAGCTAGGGAGATGGAACGGAGGGAGAGCCACGCTTCCTTTGGATATAACTACGTAGAACATCTGTTGTCTGCATGGTGCCCAGAATACCACTGGATGAGAAAGGACCTCAGAAGAGCCATCTTGATGATGCTTAATCTCACTGGCTAGATAGACTCCAATTTTAGTTTTCATTTGTATTTCCCTAGTGGCCAAGGATGCTGAACATTTTTCCTGTGTTTATTGGGTTTGTATATTTATTTGAAAAGTACCAGTTAGCATTTATCATACCTACATTTACTGGATTGTTTTAGTTGTTTAATTTTTTTTAGGTTTTAATGAATTCTAGGTAATTCTTGTCGCATGAATGTTTTAACAATGTCTCTCTCTCCTTCTGTAGACATAACTCTGCAGATTCTTTCCTTTTTTGTGTAGAAAGATATTTAAATTGATGCATTCCTATCTGGCAGTTTTCAATCTGATTTCCTGCCCTGTTAGAATTCTGTTTGTAAAGTCATTGTCCATTCCCATAGCTTAAGTACCATCACCACCCATTTTTTCTTCAAGTATTTTCTAAGTTTCAAATGGTGTCTCTTTTTTACGTTGACTTCTGAGTAAGAGAGAGAGAGAGAGAGACAGAGACAGAGAGACAGAGACAGAAAGACAGAGACAGAGACAGAGACAGAGACAGAGACCAAGTTTTCTTCTTCTACATGTGGATGGATGTACAGTTTTGCCAGCACCGCATTTTAAGAGTAGGCCCATTGCATGTTTATAGTCATAGCTGTATGGAGGCAGAGACAAGCTACTCCCTGGGACTTGCTGGATTAGCCACCCTGGAGTATTTGATGAGATCCAGAGAACTGAGACCCTTTTTCAAAGTACCGACAAAATCAAAGCAAGCAAAGAAACAATGTACCAAGTTTCAATAGAAGGCCCCACACCCTTGTTCACAAGAATGACTCTGAGTAACTGAGGGGCTCACAAGCAAAGCAAAATGACATGAATATGAGAGAAGAAATTGTAGAGAATGGCGTGTTGGTAAGGGTGGGACAGATATAGAAATGCCTGAGTGAAACTTAAAGAATTGATTTAGTTAGTGAAAAATTAAAGACAGGGGGCATGGAAGGTTGTCCTGAGTTTTACACTCATATGCCTATACACTAGCATGCACATCTGCATCCCACATGCATATATATGTACATGCATACACATACAGACCTGCAAATTAATGCACATATGCTCTGACTGTAGAACTCACAGATGTTCCTCCTGACTCCTATATTCTTTCTTCCATATTTGTTTCCAAGGAATTGGCAAAGGTACCTGGCTCTGACTTCTCCCCAGCAGCTGTCAGGCTCCATTCCCAGGCAACAGCTCTTGTCAGGGAGTTTCTTCTTGTCTTCTCAGTGGTCTGGGTTGTGTCACTGGCAGCTGACATGAGACTTTCTTGCTGACTAAAGATGTTTGTGTTTCATGCTACCCATATAGTAGTTCTCTGCAGCCTGAACCTTAACCATTGGCTCAGCACAAAGGCTTGATTGCAAAAAGTATATCTTCCATTTTAAAAAGTTGTATTTATTATTTTATATGTATAAGTGTTTTGTTTGCATATGTGTCTGTGTACCACATGACTACAGAACCCAGGGAAGCCAGAAGAAGGTATAGGATCCCTGGAGTTACACTGCCATATGGGTGCTGAGAACCAAACTTGGGTCCTCTGCAAGAGCAACCAGTGTTCTTAATTGCTGAGCCATCTCTCCAGCATATACATTGCTTCTTCCTGACAGTTTATTTGGCCAAGTCTCTGGTTGCCTGAGGTTACTTTTGAAAGATAAAGGAGTTGCCTATGAATAAAAAGATGGATAAGATGACTGTTGAATAATCAAGGGCTCTAATTGTGCTTTTCTTTTTTCTTTTTTCTTTTTTTCTTTTTTCTTTTTTTTTTTATTTCCTCTTGGTTTAAAAAATGTGCACTTAAGGCTGCTTTTGCCCTGAAACAAATCTTTCTTTGCTTGGATGGAGGTGTCATGGTGGCACTTGCCTTAGGGTTTCAGTATGATTAATGATACAATTTTGAATTTCTAGAGAAAGGAACAAGATGAAGAAGCTGTAACCAAAGAATAAAGACGTTTTCAGCATTTTTGAACAGATAGCTCACTATATTTTCTGCACAGAAAATCCATGAGAACAGCTTGGATCCTGTTCACTCCATGGCCTTGTTTGGTCATAACATTTTTCTGTGAGCAGGCACCATAGGGCCTCAAGGTGTGTGCCTGGCAGAGGCCAAACTTGTATCTACACGATGGTGTTCCAGGGCCAAGAACAGTGTCTGAGAACAGGTCAAGCGCGTTACCATAGCAATAGTCCATAGAATGCCAGTTTCTTTCTGGAAGAAAACAATTTAACATTAAGAATAACATTCAAGTTGAGCCTTCTATCTACAGAACCTTGTAGAATGTTTTGCACAGTCCTTGGCCTTTCTTTACTGCCATTACCTCATGGCTCTTGATGTGTGGCTGACAATATGAAGGTAGACTCTGGCATGCCTGCCTGACCAAAGGCCGTAGCGATCCTCATCCAATTAACCCCAGCAATGACATCTTGCCTGGCTCCTTCTCAGTCTCTTTTAAGGTCATCAGGAGCTAGCTGCTTTCTCCTCAGCTGCTGCAGAAGGTGTCAGGATCTGCCACAGCCTAACCAACAGCGTGTATCCTGAAAAGCCTCTTGCTCCTAAGTCACCTCTGTTCTCTCCTGGTGTTTGAGGGAGGAAAGGGCCTTTCTTTTCAGTGCTTTGGAGTCTCATGTGTATTATACATGAGTTTTCTTTGGCCCTTGGGATTCAGCCTCATGAGCATGTGCAGGAGAACTTGCTATTCATTAGTTATGCTCTCTTTGTGAGTCCTTCCCAATCTAGAGCCTCAGGAAGCCTTCCTTCCTCTGGAGCCTTCCTTCCCCCGAGGAAGCTTTGGGTTTGATTTGAGAATATTGTATGCTAGAAGGATGGATGTACTAAATGTTACTACAAAAGGGGGGACAGCACATAGCTAATGACCGTAACCAGTACTTCAGGAACTGCATAGACGGAGGTTCACCCTGGTGCAATGCAGTACAAAAGGGTTCAGGGTGATCTCAGGAGGACTGACTTCCAGGAGATAAGGGAGTTCCTGCATTTGCTGAAGGTGGTTAGTGGAAGGTGCTTGTGAGGGCAGAATTTGCTATGAGGCAAACTCTGTAGTGCTGCACCCAGTCCTTTAACAGGTTGCATGGAGATGGCCTTGCAGGGTGATCAGACATCTGAGGACTTAGAAGCGTGAATTCTGTGTAAGTTGTGTGCCTCCTTCTGAGTCAACACACAGGGTTAAGAATCTAGGACTTCTAGGAAGCCTGGAGACATACTGAGCTCCAGATTGAAATGTGATACAGAGAATTGTACAAGAATGTCAAATTGCTGCTCCTCCTCAGGCAGCTAAGGTAGCGGTGAGCCCTCTGTGTTTTGCAGACACTGCTTAGCTGCTCTGCTGGCTCCAATGGAGGGAGATGTTCCTTGTGTCTATGCCTTCTGCCACGCCGTGGATCCGTGCCAACCTGATGACAGCCCCTGTGCCTCATCCCTCCCTGTTTTTATTTATGTGTAGGTGACCCCGCCTGAAGAGTGGAGATGGAACACTTAGTTTCCTTGATTATAAAATAATAAAATAAAGGAACACATATAGTCGTGGCGGATGTCATTATAACATCCCTGCGGCAAAGCTAACCCGTCTTCCAGAAGCCAGCACCTGCGTTATTTCCTCGGGATGAGGTGAAGAGGCCTGCTTTGTTGTTTATTTTCCTCTGCTGACGTTATCAAAGCGTGGACACTGAGAACTACAGGGTTTAAAAATAATGCATTAAACTGAGCCCTGAGGGGACAGATGGAGGACAGGGAGGAGGAGGAAGGAGGCTGAGCACGTGAGTCAGAGTCTGCAGAGGAAAGCCCGAGCCCTAGCCCAAAGGCACAAAGGAGAAAAAGTAAAGGCTACTTGAAGGGTGGTGGTCCAGATGATTCTGGGGGCCCATGTGGATTTGAACCCACCGTTTGTACAGCTGGATTAGGAGTGGAGATGTGGGCTTCAGGGAACGAATGTATTTCTAGGAGGAAGAATAAACGGAACCACTGAAGAACAGGAAGGAGTGAAGGACTGGAGAAAAGGAAAGCCAGGGTGATGAGTTAGTGAATCCTGTGAAACCCTAACCAGCGTTGTGCACTGTGGAAGCCTAGAACAGGCAGGTCAGAGGTCAAGATTCTGCTTGATGGATCTTTGCCCTAGTTTAATGAAGCAGCTCTTGGGGGAGATTAAATGCCTATGAGTTTGCCGTTTATCTTCATTGGCTACAATCTATGAAGAAGAGTAGAAACACTCAAATAAATGTGAAAAAATGATTTTTAAAAATAAGATATCAGGGCTGGAGAATTGGTTAGGGTAAGGGTGTGTGCTGTTCTAACAGAGGATCTGAGGTCAGTTTCCGGCACCCATATCAGACAGGTCCCAGAAGCCTGTAACTCCAGCTCCAGGGCTTCTCATATCTTGGCTTACCTTCACAATGTGTCCGTGTGACATACACTCCATGCCCTGTCCAGCACTGAGCACTGTGAAGAGACTTGAGCCACAGCATCTGTGTTACACTGATATCTAAACCATAAAACACTGCTTAGCAGGATCTTCTGGAAGTGAGGTGCCCAGTTTTCGGAGGAACCGCCAGACTGATTTCCAGAGTGGTTGTACCATTTTGCAACCCCACCAGCAGTGGAGGAGTGTTCCTCTTTCTCCACACCCTCTCCAACACCTGCTATCTCCTGAATTTTTAATCTTAGCCATTCTGACTGGTGTAAGGTGAAATCTCAGGGTTGTTTTGATTTGCATTTCCCTAATGACTAATGAAGTTGAGCATTTTTTAAGATGCTTCTCCACCATCTGAAGTTCTTCAGGTGAGAATTCTTTGTTTAACTCTGTACCCCATTTTTTAATAGGGTTGTTTGGTTTTCTGGAGTCTAACTTCTTGAGTTCTTTATATATATTGGATATTAGCCCTCTATCTGATGTAGGATTGGTGAAGATCTTTTCCCAATTTGTTGGTTGCCGATTTATCCTCTTGATGGTGTCCTTTGCCTTACAGAAACTTTGTAATTTTATAAGGTCCCATTTGTCAATTCTTGCTCTTAGAGCACATGCTATTGGTGTTCTGTTCAGAAACTTTCTCCCTGTACCGATGTCCTCAAGGGTCTTCCCCAGTTTCTTTTCTATTAGCTTCAGAGTGTCTGGCTTTATGTGGAGGTCCTTGATCCTGCTATACCACTCCTGGGCATATACCCAGAGCATTCCCCACCATGTAATAAGGATACATGCTCTACTATGTTCATAGCAGCCCTATTTATAATTGCCAGATGCTGGAAAGAACCCAGGTATCCCTCAACAGAAGAGTGGATGCAAAAAATGTGGTACATCTACACAATGGAGTACTATTCAGCCATTAGAAACAATGAATTTATGAAATTCTTAGGCAAATGGATGGAGCTAGAGAACATCATACTAAGTGAGGTAACCCAGACTCAAAAGGTGATTCATGGTAACCCAGACTCAAAAGGTGAATCATGGTATACACTCACTAATAAGTGGATATTAACCTAGAAACCTGGAATACCCAAAACATAATCTACACATCAAATGAGGTGCAAGAAGAAAGGAAGAGTGGCCCCTTGTTCTGGAAAGACTCAGTGAAGCAGTATTCAGCAAAACCAGAACGGGGAAGTGGGAAGGGGTGGGTGGGAGGAGGACAGGGGGAGAGAAGGGGTCTTACGGGACTTTCTGGGAGTGGGGGGGGCTAGGAAAGGGGAAATCATTTGAAATGTAAATAAAAAAATATATCAAATAAAAAAAAAACCAACCAACCAAACAAACAAACAAAAAAACACTGCTTAGCAGACTGTAAGTATTCTTTTGTTAATCATAGATTTGCCTCAATTCACAATTCACAATTCAATATACAGTCTTATACCTCCCTTATGGACTTGTCAGAGTGCAACGGGCCGATGGCTCTGTATGATCATTCTTTAAGATAGTGTACCCGTGTGCCTATTTGCTGGCACACATATGGGAGGAACTTAAAGAATAGGAGGAAGATATCCATTGCCTCAGTGCTGATTTTTCCAGTCAGCCATTTAGAATCTTCAAAGCTTTCTCTGATTTTTGTTCCTCACAGAGCAATGTGATAGGTATTTTCCAGGCATTTTTTTGACCCTGAAATAGAAGTAAGGCATTTCTTTTTTTTATTCGATATATTTTTATTTACATTTCAAATGATTTCCCCTTTTCTAGCCCCCCACTCTCCGAAAGTCCCATAAGCCCCCTTCCCTCCCCCTGTTCTCCCACCCACCCCTTCCCACTTACATGTTCTGGTTTTGCCGAATACTGCTTCACTGAGTCTTTCCAGAGCAAGGGGCTACTCCTTCTTTCTTCTTGTACCTCATTTGATGTGTGGATTATGTTTTGGGTGTTCCAGTTTTCTAGGTTAATATCCACTTATTAGTGAGTGCATACCATGATTCACCTTTTGAGTCTGGGTTACCTCACTTAGTATGATGTTCTCCAGCTCCATCCATTTGCCTAAGAATTTCATGAATTCATTGCTTCTAATAGCTGAATAGTACTCCATTGTGTATATATACATTTTTTTGCATCCACTCTTCTATTGAAGGATACCTGGGTTCTTTCCAGCTTCTGGCTATTATAAATAGGGCTGCTATGAACATAGTAGACAACCCTGAGATTTCACCTTACACCAGTCAGAATGGCTAAGATTAAAAATTCAGGAGACAGCAGGTGTTGGCGAGGAAGTAAGGCATTTCTTAAGTAAGTAAATTTAAAAAAACTCATTTTAATTCTTGATAAATAAAAGCCTAGAAAACTATACAAATGTAATACCTCTTTCTTAGCACAGTTGGTGTTTTGACACACATCCTTGCAGGGATGTGACATTCTCCAGAGGGAAATTGGTGTGTTATACCACTTCCCATTAAATAATCATTGAGCAGCCTCCCAAGGAAGCAGCTTTGCGGTAGTTCTCGCTGAGGGAATAGAGGCCCCTGAGGCACATCCTTTTGGGAGAACTTGCTTATGTCTCTTATCTTATGGACACTTTTCTTGAAGATAAATGTAGGTATAAATTTATGATCTGTCTTTTTGTGACACATGTGTGCGTGTGTGTGTATGTGTGTGTGCACGCGCGCGTGCGCGTGTGTGTGTGTGTGTGTGTGTGTGTGTGTGTGTCTGTGTGTGTGTGTGTGAATCATTCCAGCACATATACATGTTCACAAAAGTATATATTCCAGAGAACAACTGTCTTACTGGTCACAGAGACCACGTCTTAATTTGTCTTGTCCTTTTTGGGGCACATTGATGCATAATAGTTTCACCAACATGGGAACCTACAGGTTATCCTTTTTTTTTTTTTAAAAAAAAAGCATAAATTTTTTTTAAAAAGAGATTTATTTATTTATTTTTTATATATGAGTACACTGTAGCTGTCTTCAGGCACTCCAGAAGAGGGCATCAGATCCCATTACAGATGGTTGTGAGCCACCGTGTGGTTGCTGGGAGTTGAACTCAGGACCTCTGGAAGAGCAGTCAGTGCTCTTAACCACTGAGCCATCTCTCCAGCCCTGCAAGTTATCTTGAGGTGCTATTAGGTTTATAAAACTTTGTAGCCGGTGTTAGTGATTCCATACTGGATATATAAACTTACCACCATGCACTGACAGACCCAAAGGCACTGTTTCCTGAAAGTGGTGGAAACAGTTATCTTCAAGTTTTCTGATTTGTTAAAAAAAATCATGAGTGAAAATTAAATAATTCCAAGCATGATTTCAGCTGGATCCAGCTTTGTAATGAAGCACTGCCAATATCACTATCTCAACAAATCTATGACCAACAAGAAAAAGCACTGCAGTCCTGGAAAGTGGCTGGTAAAGACTGCATGTGGCTCAGGGCTAGCCTGTGCACTTGCTCTGGTGTGCACTATATCCCAAAGCTGGTCCACTTTCCCCGCCCAAACAAGCCAAGAACTGTTATGGCAATCTGGGAACACTACACTGAGCACATGACCATTTATTTTCAAAAAGACACTGTTGATATAAGAAGAAAACTATGCCTGGCTGCTTCTCATCTCTGAAAAACATGGATATGTTGGAAAACCATTGTGACGAGCTCACACAAATGCTGCTTGTAGACCTGTTGTAAATAACAGATGTTCGATTGTTCCTGCAACAGTGCTGGACTCCTTGAGGGAATCCACTATGTTCAGCAGACCCTGGTGACTCATGTACAGGATGCTAAATTGGTTTATGTTGTTGTTGTCCTGGCTTTACAATCACACGTTCCTCTTTGTGTTTGTCTGGATTTAAAATCAGTTGCAGGCAGCTTCGTCTCAAGCAGTCTGGGAAGCTATTGTATGAAAAAGAGTTTCTGAAGTCCCTTTCCAGGCTTTAGACTTTCTGATTCCACGTATTCTCTGGCACTCTGCTCAGTCTTTGCCACTGGCTGTTTCGAGTGATTTCAGGTTATCTGTTATCATGGGGGACAACAGATGTAGAAAATGTGTGCACAAAAAAGCTCTTGTGGGCATTTTCCACTCACACCTGGCATCTCCCGAAAATTTGAGTCAGCCTTGTCTTTCTTCCTTATGTTTTGTCTAAGGCCATGAACAGTAGTCAACATGTAACAGATTATCACCAAGTTTTTCTTCGATGATTATAAGAATGAGTATTTAAAAATCCATAAGAAACTAAATTAATGTGAATGGCACAAAGTAGATTTTCTACGGGCCACAGTCCTTCATGCTTTCACTCCTGGGCTCAAGAGGTAGAGGGAAAGAGGATTGGAAGTGTAAGGCCAGCCTCAGCTACAAAAAAGAATTTGAGGCCGGAGTTATACAATGAGGACTCCCCTTAAACAAACACCCAAACAAATATAAAATTAAAAATGTCAAAATGTACTTTGGAGTAAAAATGAAATGTAAAGCTCCCAGAAACTAAACCATCGACCAAGGTGGACCCATGGGGGACCAAGGGCTCCAGCTGCACATGGAGCAGAGGATGGCCTTGTCACACATCAATGGCAGGAGAGGCCCTTAGTCCTGTGCGGGCTTGATGGATGCCCCAGTATAGGGGAATTTGAGGGCGGGGAGGTAGGAGAGGGTGGGTGGGTAGGGGAACACCCTCATAGAAACAGGCTGAGAGGGAATGGGATGGGGGTTGGTGTTGTGGAGCGCAGGAAAGGGGATAACATTTGAAGTGTAAATAAAGAAAATATCCAAAAAAGAAAAAGAAAAAAGAGAATCGTTGATACTTCCCAATATGACTCGGTGATTTCTTGGTATCAATAATACATCCTTTAAAAAATGTTATCAAAAAGTAAAAACTCAGATCATCCTCTTTATGGGTGGTTGGACTTTCAAGCAACTCCCATTTCCCTAGACCTGACCTATTATGTTCTCTGCTATTCCTGTGAGGCAGGTGATGAGCCACAACTGAATTATAAATGAAAGTCATTAACTTTGTAATAGAGTATTCCATTCCTAGAGTATCTCAGAGCAGAGAAGCCTGGACAACCCATAGGCACAGGTCATAAATCATAGGACAGAGATGCCCCAGGCTTAGGTGTTTGCACCATGAGCTCAGAATGCTCCTCTGGTCGCTCATCTAGAAGACTGTACATACAGTTTGTCAATGGAAAGAACATAGCTGGAGTTAGTGATGCTGCCATCAGAAAGGCTGTGGCTTACTACTGACCACTGTTGACTGCAAAGTTGTCTCAGGAGTTCTAGGGAAAAGGGTGCTGAGTGACTGTCAGAGTGGGAAGGGGAGAAGAGGGAGCAGCTAGGCTTGTCTGGTTCCATGCCACACCCTAAAGCCTTCCTATGGTATTGAAAGACAGCCCAGGGATGACCAAATTTAAGAGACTGGCAGTGCTTGCGAGTAGAGACCATCTCAGCAGACACTCTGGTACATTTCACTTTAAGTTCAGCATGCTTCCTCTTTGCTTAGGCACAAGGAAACGATTATCTCAGTTCCACCTGAGGAGTTACTTAGAATGCTGTGCTTACCTGCCCTCCAGTTCTTTTTAAAGGTCTGGTTTCAAAATAAATTAGGAGCTACTTGAAATACTAATAGAAGTTTTCAGTTAAATATGCATTCTGTCTTGACCGTTTAGAAGTAATACTGCTTCAATGTACCCAGGGCTATCTAGTTTCATAATTTCAAGTATGTTATTACAAATACAGCCAACTTTAGATAATAAACCTAGAGATAACTTTGTACCAAGAATGAGTGTCTATTTTTCACTATCATGAAAGATACTTTCCACTACAAAGAAGAGAGTGTTTAGGAATTCTTCTAATTTTTCAGTATGTTGTATTCAGATGAATGTTCAGCTGTCAACTTGTGTACAGTGTCCGTACTTCTTCAGAATGCCATTTCTGACCTCTATAAAAGCTTCCTAAATTAGCTATGTTTGTCGATATGTTACAAAAATTAGATAAACATAATGATTTTATTTCTTTGTATGTTTATTCATTTATTTATTTATTTCATCTGGACCGTGGTTTCTCCTTTTTTCTCCCCACCCAGTACTCCCCACAACACTTCTCTACTTCCTCCACTCATATACACTCCTCTTCAGAAAAGGGCAGGCCTCCCACCAGCTCTGGTATATCAAGTTACAGTAAGATTAGGCACCTCCTCTCCTATTAAGGCTAGAAGAGGCAATCCAGCAGAAGGAAAGGGTCCTAGAGGCAGGCAACATAGTCAGTAAGAGATAGTTCCTGCTTCCTCTGTTAGGAGTCCCTCAAGAAAATACAAGCTACAAGTTTTTAGCTACCTTTATATATATATAGAACAGAAGAACAAAAATGTAAAAGTTGACCTTGAAGAGTTTAAAATCCACACACATTTGTGTGGAAAACAAGGCCTACACCACACATAGAAATTAATACAGGTGGTGAAAATCCCCACCTCTTTTTAAATAACAGAAAAACAACACTGAAATCAGAAGTCCTTTCCTTTGTACTCACTTCTAAATGTTGGAACTCCGCTGGACAGGAGGCATCCTCCTTCAAGGATGTGAAGTGAGATGAATAAAGTGGGAGATGCTGATAATACTGTGGTTGGGTTCTTGTCAAACAATGGAGCCTTTCTCAGCTCTTGGTGGGCTTAGTTTGGGGGACAAGGGTCCGAGAAAAGTGGTTAATGACCAAAGCCAGTGACTTCATGATGACAAAGACAAACTATAAGCTCACTGTAGCAGGGTGTGAGTAAAGGGAAGTGACAAGTAGGCTCCTTTTGTGTTGGGAATGAATCTGCTTGGCTTGAAATATGTGTGTGTGTGTGTGTGTGTGTGTGTGTGTGTGTGTGTGTGTGTGTATGTGTATGTGTGTGTGTGTGTGTATGTGTATGTGTATGTGTGTATGTGTATGTGTGTGTGTGTATGTGTATGTGTGTGTGTGTATGTGTGTGTGTATGTGTATGTGTATGTGTGTGTGTGTGTGTATGTGTGTATGTGTATGTGTATGTGTGTGTGTGTGTGTGTCTGTGTGTGTGTGTATGTGTATGTGTATGTATGCATTGGTTGGGGATGAGCCTGACTGAGTAGTTTAAACTTAAGTGGAGACTATGGATAGATCAATGGGTTGAGCAAAAGCTCAAGAAATTCTACCAGCAGCAGATGGAGAAGGAGGAAAATCCGGGACATAAAAAGAACAAACTATGGTTATCTAGAGTACCTTTCCCTTGGCACTTTTTGCCCTTCAGTCCCAGAACTCATAGATCAAGCTGGTTAATTAGAAATCTGATCAGAGTTTATTGTAGTGCCTTGGTGATAGCCATGTTCTGGTTTTCTTGGACCTGAACCTATGATTCCTGCATAAAGGATAATATCCTTGTCATTGTAATGTTGCTTGTGACATAAGGGTTATGTCATAAGAATCCCAAAGCATTTATATTTCAATCACAGGTAAAAAGTATCCTTTTTAATAGCAATACAGTTCTACATGCAGTGAAGTCCTTACTGTCTACTTCTCTGGGCAAACAGCTCAAATCAAGCGCTGCAAGTCAATGGAGAATCCAGGAGTCACTAGAGAGTTTAAAAGTGTAGGAGCAATTGGCTATGTAAAAACAAACAAATTCACTAACTAACAAACAATACACTGGCACAACCCAGCTCCTGGTTTCTCTCCTGCAATGTTTCTACATTTTTATTTATTCTTAATATTCTTAAAGTAAGGACTCAAAAGTGTTTGCTCCTCTTCTATGGGAACGAGTTTACTTCACAACACCTGTGACCCCTGCTACAGGCAACCCGGTTCCTTTGGCCTCAGTGGGTTCTACATTTATGTGCATATACCCAGATAGGGACACCGCAGAGGTCTAGTTAAAAATAACATCATCTTTTTAAAAATAGAAAATGCAAGGGACATGATAGGATGTGATATGACAAAAACGGACAAACAAATTAATGTGGAAGACTAACCATGTTTCCAGCTGGAAGATGTTCTTGGAATTAGAAAGCTTGAACAGTGGCTCGAGCCTAAAATTCCAGGTATCTGGGAGAGAAGGCAAAGAGGTTGCGCAAAAATAAAGCAGCCTGGACAACATAGGGAGCTCTAGGCTGGTTTAAGCAACAGAGTGAAACAGTATCTCAAAAAGGAAGCAAAAGAAAATTCAACAAATTAACTAGAATAAATCGGTGCAGGCAGGCTCTTTTCTATAGACTTGGCATACTGGGGAATGGTATGCTTGTTTAAAAAGGAGTCACAGATTTGTCCATAAGCGTATTGAAACAAAAACTAACATGGAAATCTATCAGTTATAACTGTGCCAGTGTCCATTTTGCAGAAACAAAACTACTATCCAGAAAAAGATCTATCATAACATTAACAAAGAAAGTCTTCTGTTGACTAACAAGTTAGGACCCTCCCCATTAGATGTCCTAAACACTAAATTTCACTGGCTCAGTGGGGGAAGTTCTTTTTATATTATCTGTGAAAACTCTGCATAAAATGCAAACTAGTTAGTATTCTAATATAGACCATTGTGGCTAATATAGACAACATTAGCCGTAGCATGAGGTGTTAAAGTCTATACTAGGATTGAAAGCTGAGAACTTAGCATATCGGTGGTAGAATGCTTACATAGCAAATGGGAGACTCTGGCTTCAATTCAAAGTATTTAAAAAGCTGAAATATGAAAATAAACAACAAAATGTAAACTAAAGGAGGTATTCATTTGCTAACTCAGAAAGTTCTTTTTTGTTTGAAGATTATCAAGAAGGCATGTTTTATGTGATAAGCTGTGAATATAGTGACTGGACTCTATCTTCATGTTGCAAACTGGAGGAGCTTTCTTCAAGAAAGTGTTGTCACAGGACATTGTGTGTGCTTGTGTGTGTGCTAGTGTGTGTGTGTCTGCATGCACATGAGTGTGTGTGTGTGTGTGTATGTGTGTAAGTGTGTGGGTTGCATGTGTGTGAAGTCTCCCTACCATGAAATAATGACTCACTGCTCATGATACCAACAAAACTCTTTTTTTCCCCATGTGAAGTCATTCAGACTGCAGGTTGAGGATTATAGAAAGTGGGGAAAGGGGTATGTGTTTTCTTCTGTTGAGTGGATTTATTTGCATAAGAAACAAAGTGAGTTATATGCATCTAACATTTTTAAAATAAAGTGAAATTCTGACTTAGTGCTAGATGTCTTCAGCCAATTTTCATTTGCCAACATCTCTAAAATATCTTATTCTGAAGTATAGTCTCCATGTAGTCGGCTTAAGTTTAGCTTCAGTTCTACACATGCCCATTAAGCCACTGCCAAGCACATCTTTCCACTGCTAAGGATGGACTCACGATCTTGTGACCTGAGTGTGCACATAGGCACAGTTCTCCTTCCTCTGTTTCTTAGGTGCTGGTCATTTGCTAAAATTTTTAACTTTTAGCAATCTTTGAAGTCACAAAGCATGATGAAAAGTAGAATTGTGTGGAACTGACTGGTTTTCGAACTGTTTCAAGTGAGATGGTGCTTGGTGGCAGGAAACATGTAAGATTTGTTGAAATATTACCCTCCTGTTTGTGGATCCAATAGATACTAGGGGTAGTCTTCTCTATGTAAGAAAATATTACCTACAATCTCAACACTCCTCATGTCTACTGAGTAGTATATAGAGGTTTGGTAGGTGCTACGCTGGACCATGCTCTCTTGTCTGTTGAACAGACACCCTGCAGATACAGAGTTCTGATATCACCTGGCTGATCATCTGAAGCAATCCCTGAAGATGCTTTCTGTTATAAGCTGAGACATTGATGAATTGACATTTCTGGTCTGGCTGTCATATATAGTTAAAGACATCAACAAATCAGAGGAGTGGTTGCAAAGGCAGAAGAGGAAGATATGTCAGAAGGTTCCTGCAACTCCAGATGTCAGAGAGGCATTATTTTCATATCAGAAAACTTGTCCTGTAATCTTCCTTCATGTCTATGAGGAGTCTTGAAGCTGAGCATTTTTGGAGCAGAATAAGATGTTAATAGTGACATGACGTTTTTAAAAGATTGTAGTTATAGATATCATCCACACAGGGTTGGTGAAATGGCTTACTGGGTGAAAGGTGCTGGCCATGCAAGCCTGATGACCTGATTCATGGAACCTACAGCAGGACAGAACCAATGCCACACGGTTGTTCTCAGACCTCCACACACACAGTCTGTGGCACACATGACCACACACACACACACACACACACACACACACACAATGTATCCAACACTGTGCACACATCCACATAATAATAAATACTTAATTAAAATTAATCCACAGGAATTATAAAATTATAGAGTACTTCAAAAAGTAAAAATAAATATTGAACTTATGTGGACTTCTTGTTTTCCTTTTTTACTGTCTTGCTCTGTTGGATAGGTTTCTAATGCATTCAAGCACAAGCTTAAAATATACACAAAATTAGTGTTGTAGGATATTTTTATTTCTTGACATCACTTATTAGCTCGGCATAATTACCTCAATGTGAGAGGGGCTAGCGAGCCCATGATTTTCCCAGTGATGGTGGATGACAGGATATCATCTCAAACTGTGAGATGGGAGATAATTCGCTTTCCACAGGACATTTATGTAATGCTAATTACATTAATCCTAGGGTGATGTGGCATATCTTGCTTAACTTGTTTTCTGCTTTTGTTATTTTATTTATTTATTCAGAAGAACCTCCATGGTGCACTTTCTATCTGGTTATCTGCTGTCCTAAATAGACCGGTCACTTACGAAAGCATGACTAATTATTTTCTTATCACAGGACCTAGTCTGGGGCTGTCTTCTCTATGCCCTTGAAAATATTATTAGCATCAAAAGTGAAGGTGAAAACAAGCCATAAGAGCGCCTTCCAATTAAAACCATCAGAGGGAGAGTGCTTGCTACATCCACTCAGTCACAATGGAAAGGGATTTATTTATATCATGATGAGATTAGACAAATGGACCAGGGAGCAGCTGATGGTGGCTGAGAAATCCACAGACTCAATATACACTGTGCTGCTCAGTAATTATTTTTAAATCATGAGCTGGAGCATAGTAGATAGCTGGGCATGGTGGTGCTTACCTGTAATCCCAGTCCATGACAGATTGAGGCAGTAGGATTGCACCAAGCTTAAGACTACCCTATACTATATAATGAATATCATACCATCCAAGGGTACATAGGAAGACCTCAATTTCCAAAATAAAAAGAACAAACAAAGCAGCATAGCAACCACCTCAACAGAAAATTTTTATTTGTGCATTTCTAGGGATGTGTAATGTTGTTCATGTCTTGAGATATTTTCTATTTCCCTTCCTGATAAAATATTTCCCATTATCTCTGTTAAGTTTTGTCCACAAAGTTTGTCCAAATGAAACAATGCAATTAAAAGAAAATTTTCATGCTATTTTCTTACAGATTGAAATTTTAGACCAACTTTTAGGTCTTCTGCTGAACTGAATTAAAGACAGAGACCGCCTTACATCCCCACATCAACACACGCTCCTCACTTAGGAGTAACCTCATCTCTGTTGGGCTCTTAGCCATCATGAACCTGCCTTGACCAATGACTTGACATTACCCATCAGGCTCTTTAGTTAACACTAACATTTACAAAGTTTACATTTCGTATTAAACAGTATGTAAATATTGGATAAATGATAGTGCTATCCATTTCCAGTATTATTAAAATCCTCTTCATCCTGCAAAAGCATGTCTTGAAATTCCTCATATAATAAACTTCTTAGATTGTGACTGTATACCAAAAACCCCTGAATATAATTAAGAAATTGAAAATCCATATTAGTGGTAATATTTTAACTAAATAAAATAAAGTTATGGTTTATATTACCAAAAAGTATTTAACTTTTGGACTTCATGAAATTGAGAATGTATTCCACTCTATTGCAAACAGAAAGAATTTTGGTTTGTTTTTTTGTTTTTTATTTTTTTAGAATGAGGGATACCTATAACTGGTTGTATGGTCCAATGTTTCTGAAAGAATATTCTACTCATGATTAAAAAGAATAATTTTATTTATTAATCTTCAATGATGGTTGGTTGAAGCATTTAGAATTCATAATTCTAGGTGCTACAAAGAGAAAAAATAACAAGGGTCACAGTAGTCCTTGCCGTTTAATAAGAGGAATAGAGATAGCACCTTCCTGTGAGATGGGGACTCTTGAGTGACACCCTGAACTCATTCGAAGAAAATATGCATGTGAGCATCTGACAACTTAATTAGGACAATCTACCAATAGAGTACTCAACAGTAAAGCACACGGAGAAATAATAACATATGGGAGCTATAGCTAGCTGTTCACACAGTCATGGGGTTCATAGCTAGGCAAGCTAGCTGTCCCTAGGGATTCCTTGTATGGAAACCCACATAGACAATTGGGTTGAAAAATGGTGTAATGACAGGATTGTTGTAGAAATATTACTCTGGTGGCATCAAGGAGAGATATAATTAAAATAAAATAAAATATAACTGAGAAGTGCTTCAGGGTAAGAGCACTTAGAAATATTAATAAATAAAAACATGCGGGATCCCCAGCTAGAAAATAACTTTTGTAACCGGCCTAAAGGGAGCTGAGTCTCTCCCACCACACAGCTCACGTGAAGTGGGAGAATTTGTGTTTGAGTTTTAGAAATAGGAAATGTCCCCTTTTTGATGTGAAGCATGTCAGACTTCCATATAAAGATGGAGGTCGTAGCAAAGGAGACAGGTCATGTACTTAGAGGGAGAAGTACCAGGCAGGATTTACTACAGATATCATTGAGGTGTCATTGTGACAAATAACAGAGAATATGCATTTGCATGAAAGCCTTAGTAACAGAGGTGATGTGAGCCACAGGGATTAGACACAAGACAGGCAGAGGAAGAATATGAAAAGAAAATGACAGTGGCCGGGCAGATAATTCTCTTCTAGCAAACAAAGTTTACTAGTACAAAGATCAATGGCAGGAAAGCAGAACACAAAGACAGGTGAGGGTTTTATAGAATCAGAAAAATCTACTAATCTGGCTACACAGGAGCCTTCAAATCCCAACAAATACAAAGCCAAGTCCACAGCAAGAGGCCTTGTTCTGGAAAGACTCAGTGAAGCAGTATAGAACAAAATCAGAACAGGGAAGTGGGAAGGGTTGTGTGGGAAAACAGGGGGAGGGAAGGGGACTGATGGGACTTTCGGGGAGTGGGGGTCCGGAAAAGGGGAAATCATTTGAAATGTAAATAAATATATCAATAAATTAAAAAAAAACTTATGAGAAAGAAAGAGAAGGGTCTTTGGCTCACCTACCATGTGCCACTTTGAAAATGAACATTGGCATCAGACAGCAACAGTAGAAATGGGAGAACCAAGTGCCAAGGAAAAATAATTGACGCACCTCTCCAAATGTGTGCCCATGACATTATGTTCCAAGAAGGAAGGCAATATAAAGCCATTTTCAGTTAAACTCAAAGTTGGTTACCCACTGAGTGTCACCGCTACACGGAAGGAATTCTGGCAATGAGACAGCACGGAGGTAGGACAAAAGCAGATAGAAGGTGAACTAGAAAGTTAGAAAATGCCAAGAAATATAAAGTAGTATATGTGTGGGTATTCTCAATATTGGCAATGGTGATGTTTAAATATAGTATTTGCAGAAATAAAATTGTGGCAAACCCCAGGCTAAATTAGGAGTACACACATCTAGGGTGTTTTAATAGGCACTGGTCTGCAAGGTGGAAGTATTCAAGAAGGACTTACTAGACACTTCATTGCAGCCACACAAGAGGGGGGGGGAGAGAGAGAGAGAGAGAGAGAGAGAGAGAGAGAGAGAGAGAGAGAGAGAGAGAGAGAACATTTGCTGGCAACTTCCATGAGGAAGTTCTTTGCCCATAAGTGCTACATATTCAAGTCTTCACATGCCTACATCATACTCACAAAATCACAGACCAACTAACACTGACCAGATACTGCCTGAAGAGCTCCTGTCTGCTCGTTGTTCTGGGAATATTTAGGAGGAAGGCATTACTCAACTTGGAGAAATACTTGCAGCATTTGTGAAATATATGCAATAAATGTCAGGACATACATATCCTAAGTGATACACACACAAAATTTATTTTGTGCATCAACAGATTTGCATTCACAATTAACCAGTGAATAATTTGTGTTTCTGTAGCTTAATTGAAAGAAAATGGACTTAATTTTCCATCGATGACTTTTTTGTTATTTTTCTAAGTTCACTTTTGATACTTCAGACTGATTTCCAGAGTGGTAGTACCAATTTGCAACCCCACCAGCAGTGGAGGAGTGCTCGGTACTCAGGCTCATGGCATCCTGACCCATGGGTGTGGATGTCTGTTTAGTTTACACATAAATGCTATGCATTTACAGCACTCTCTGTTTTGTTAACATGGGGCACAATCATGCAATTTTCTTTTTTTCTGAATAATTTTTTATTTTTTTATTATTTTTTTATTTTTTATATTCTTTGTTTACATTCCAAATGATTTCCCCTTTCCTGGTTCCCCCTCGACATAAGTCCCACAAGGCCTCGTCCCTCCCCGTGTTCCCCAATCAACTGCCTCCCACTTCTCTGTCCTGGTACTCCCCTACAATGCTGCATCAAGCTTTTCCAGGACCAGGGCCCTCTCCTTCCTTCTTCTTGGGAATCATTTGATATGTGAATTGTGTCTTGAGTATTCAGAGCTTCTGGGCTAATATCCACTTATCAGTGACTGCATTCCATGTGTGTTCTTTTGTGAATGGGTTGCCTCACTTAGGATGATATTTTCCAGTTCCAACCATTTGCCTAAGAATTTCATGAATTCATTGTTCTTAATTTGCGAGTAGTATTTCATTGTGTAAATATACCACATTTTCTGTATCCATTCCTCCATTGAGGGACATCTGGGTTCTTTCCAGCTTCTGGCTATTATAAATAAGGCTGCTATGAACATAGTGGAGCATGTGTCCTTATTGCATGTCGGGGAATCCTCTGAGTGTATGCCCAGGAGTGGTATAGCAGGGTCCTCCGGAAATGTCATGCCCAGTTTTCTGAGGAACCACCAGACTGATTTCCAGAGTGGTTGTACCAGCTTGCAATCCCACCAGAAGTGGGGGAGTGTTCCTCTTTTTCCACATCCTCGACAATACCTGATGTCTCCTGAGTTTTTAATCTTAGCCATTCTGACTGGTGTGAGGTGAAATCTCAGGGTTGTTTTGATTTGCATTTCCCTAATGACTAATGATGTTGAACTTTTCTTAAGGTGCTTCTCAGCCATTCGAAATTCTTCTTCATTGTACACTAGATTTATAACCACCTAGAAAACAGTAGTATGAGAGTAGTATGAGAGTGTTTCTAGAGATGTTTAGCCTAAGAGGAGAGATCGTTCTTGATTGTCGGTGGCACCAAGGTTTGTGCATGAATCAAAGGTAAAACAGAAGCATGAAAACTGACTGCCAAGGTCCATTTCTTCCCAGCATTCCTCCCTTCCCAGCATTCCTCCCTTCCCAGCATTCTTCTTTTCCCAGCATTTGTCTCTTCCCAGCATCCATCCTGTCCTGCATCCTGACTGCAGATGCAAAATGGTAACTGGCTACCTCACAAACTTGCCTTACACCTTCCCTGGCAGAGTGACCTGTACCCTTTAACTGTGAGCCAAAATACATCTCTGAATTCTTAGGCAGTCTCAGTTAGATGTTTTGCCATGGCACTGAGAAAAGTAACTTAGATGGCTTGGTGATAATGGAAATGGAGGTCCCAAGGACTATTTTTCTAGTTAGGTATACCTAACAATTGTTTGTCTGTTGCCTCTGCTAGCTTCCTCCTCACAACTTTTGTTTCCTTGCAATATTGTGTTGTGTGTCTGCGAGAAGTAGATCAAGTACAAGGAGGCTCCTCTGTGCGGCTTTTGTAAGGTTTAGGGAGGAGGAGTCACCTCTCATCCTTGCTGCTTTATCCAGAGGATGTCTTGACCATGGTGACAAAAGATCAATGCTGCTGATATTTCTAGCTCATCTGAGGACCCCAGGAGGAAAGACTTGCCACTCCTATTTTCTGACAACTTGACAAGGAGGATCTGGGAGCCTGGTGGTTAACATGGATGCTCCCATTTTCATTTGGTTAAGCGTTGATTCATCACCTGCTTCCTGTAGTGTGTGTGTGTGTGTGTGTGTGTGTGTGTGTGTGTGTGTGTGTGTGTGTGTTGGAGAGCTGAGCTCTCCTAAAAGTGGCAGGCAAGTTTAACCTTGAAACTACCTCCAGGTTGTTTCCAGCAGAGAAGTTGCGGTAATTTGGGCACCTGCTGTTCTGTAGGTCATGCTTGCGGATAGAAATCTTCAGAGGCCCTTGCAAGTATTGTTGGGAGAGGTCAAGGAAATATATTCTGCTCAAGGCATGCCCCATTTCTATGAAAAGCGTGAGCTTCGTGGGAATCTGAAAACAATAAAGTTAAAGAATAGTTGACTTATTTCTGTGCTTTTTCTGGCTCTACCAACAACAGTAGCTGTATTTATTTATGTTAGGTAACTAAGGGTTAAAAGAAACAGTGTCTTGGTTCAAAAATAGGTAGATAATTCTTCCCATTGCTGATTTTGTCTCTAGATAATGTTTGTTGGCATGAGTCTGGACTGGCAATTAACCAATTACCTCTCCTCTCTAAATACAGCAGAGAAAGGCAGTATAGGCTAGGTATTCTGCCACCAACTTAAGCATGTGACTCAGAACACACATTTTACACATATTTAATGTAGCAAAATAAAATAGAATGGACTATTTTCTAAGGACTATAATAGTTCAGAAATGCTTCAAAATATTCGGTATTGTTTATAATTTTATTCTTTAATCTCACAGAAGACATTTTCTCTTTTAAAAAATGGATGATTTGTGTATATTTATTTATTTATTTATTCTCTTTTGAACTAAGATACCTATTTTCTGGAATATAAAATCTTAATTCATCTTTTCCCTTGAGAAGCTAATCCTCATTTTCCATGAATGGATCTTTTCAACAAACACTGCTGAGCCTTGACTACATACAATTAATTTGGAAGAGGTAGGAATCAAATCATGAATAATTGAGTATTATTCTTCCCCATGGATTATTCATCTAGGAAGTGCATCATTACCCAAACAGTCTCATGGAGAATACGTGTCAGGGTAGAAGTGTCACATACTTGAATATCCTCATCTGTCCTACACTGAGGGAGCACAGCTAAATGCTCTGACCTGTCTACACTTTATTGCCATGGGCATCCATACCTGTCCTCAGTTGAATAGCAAGGATAAATGTTAAAATCACTTTTGCTTACTGAAAGAAGCAGAAAGTGCCAAAATGAAAGAATTCTGAATCTATCAATTCAATGGCATATTTAATGATACCTATTGAAATTTCAACTTTGACTTTATGTAAAACTATACAGTTAATATATAGAAAAACTATATTAAATGTTAAATATTTTTATTGATTGTGGTTTGAATAGGAATGGCCCCTATAGACTCATGTGTTTGAATTCTTGGCACACAGGGAATGATATTATTAGAAGGTGTGTCCTTGTTAGAATAGATGTGGCATTGTTGGAAGAAATGTGTCAGTGGGGAGGTGGGCTTTGATGTCCACACTAAGCTCCACCCAGGGTGGAAGAGACACTTTTCCTGGTTGCCTTCAGATCAAGATGTAGAACTCTCAGAGCATCATGTCTGCCTGGACACTGCCATACTTCTTGCCATGATCATAATGGACTAAACCTCTAAATGTTGTCCCTTGTAAGAGTTGCCTTGGTCATGTTTCTCTTCAAAGCAATGGAAACCCTAAGAAACTCATAGAAGAGTTTCCATCTGTGCCCAGAGCTGATCCTTTACCACAGAACTCCATACCCAGATAACACTGGGAGAGAGTTGGTCTCACAGGAGTGGAGATAGGTCTGTGAGCACAGGTAAGACCACAACTTCTGCTCTGAGGGACCCGCCCTGGAGACCTCAGGACACAGGAACCAAGGAACAGCTTGGGACAGGATCCTTCCGGTTTCCTTCTGGTCTGCGCTTAGAGCTGATCCTGTGCCACAGAGCTCCATACCCAGATAACACTGGGAGAGAGCTGGTCTCCAAGGAATGTCAACACACCTGTGAGCACAGGTAAGACTACCACCTCTGCTCAAATTTCTGGCTTAAGAGGAACCCACCCAGAGTCATCAGGACATAAGAACCACAGGACAGTCAGGGACAGGATCCTTCTGGTTTTCGTCTGCACCACTGAGCTGACCCTGTGCCACAGCTGTCTGTACCCAAATGCCTCCCAGAGAGAACTGGTCTCCCAGGAGTACAGACACACAGGCTTGCAGAGGAACAAGCCACAGAGACAGCAAGACAAGCTAACACCAGAGATAAGCCAATGGTGGGAGGCTAAGGAAAGAATATAAGCAAGAGAAACCAAGGCTACATGGAATAATCAGAAACCAGTTCTCCCACTGTGAGCCAAGGATACCTCAACACACCAGAAAAGCAAGACTCTGATTTAAAATCACATCTCATGATGATGATAGAGGACTTGAAGAAGGACATAAATAACTTCCTTAAAGATATACAGGAGAACACAGATAGACAGAAGCCCTTAAAGAGGAAATGAAAATCCCTTAAAGAATTAGAGGAAAACACACCCAAACAGATGAAGGAATTGAACAAAACCATCCAGGATTTAAAAATGGAAATAGAAACAATAAAGAAATCACAAAGGGAGACAACCTTGGAGATAGAAAAGCTAGGAAAGAGATCAGGAATAATAGATGAAAGCATCACCAACAGAATACAAGAGGTAGAAGAGAGAATCTCAGGCACAGAAGATACCATAGAAAACATTGACACAATAGTCAAAGAAAATGCAAAATGCAAAAAGCTCCTGATCTAAAACATCCAGGAAATCCAGGACACAATGAGAAGACCAAACTTAAGGATAAAAGGTATAGAAGAGAATGAAGATTTCCAACTTAAAGGGCCAGTAAATATCTTCAACAAAATTATAGAAGAAAAGTTCCCTGCCCTAAAGAAAGATATGTCCATAAACATACAAGAATCCTACAGAACTCCAAATAGACTGGACCAGAACAGAAACTCCTCCTGACACATAATAGTCAAAACCACAAATGCACTAAACAAAGAAAGAATATTAAAAGTAGTAAGAGAAAAAGGTCAAGTAACATATAAAGGCAGACCTATCAGAATTACACCAGACTTCATGCCAGAGAATATGAAATCCAGAAGATCCTGGGCAGATGTCATGTAGACCCTAAGGGAACACAAATGCAAACCCAGGCTACTATACCCAGCAAAACTCTCAATTACCATAGATGGAGAAAGCAAGATATTCCAGGACAAATGCAAATTTACACAACATCTTTCTACAAATCCAGCACTGCAAGGGAAAATAGAAGGAAAACGCCAACGCAAGGAGGAAAACTACACCCTAGAAAAAGCAAGAAAGTAATCTTCTTTCAACAAACTCCAAAGAAGATAGCCACAAAAACATAAAAATAACATAAAAAATGACAGAAAGCAACAATCACTTTCCTTAATATCAATTAACATCAATGGACTCATTTTCCCAATAAAAAGACAGACTAATAGACTGGATTTGTAAACAGGACCCAGCATTTTGATGCATACAGGAAATGCACCTCAGGGTCAAAAACAGACTCTATCTCAGAGTAAAGGGGTGGAAAACAATTTTCCAAGCAAATGGTCCCAACAAACAAGGTGGAGTAGCCATTCTAATATGGAATAAAATCAACTTTCAACCAAAAATCATCAAAAAGTATAAGGAAGGACACTTCATAGTCATCAAAGGAAAAAATCTACCAAGAAGAACTCTTAATTCTGAACATCTATGCTCCAAATGCAAGGGCACCCACATTCATAAGAGAAACTTTACTAAAGTTCAAAGCACACATTGCACCTCACACAACAGAAGTCAGAGAATTAAACGCCCCACTCTCATCAATGGACAGATCATGGAAACTCAAACTAAACAGAGACACATTGAAACTAACAGAAGTTATGGACCAAGTGGATTTAACAGATATCTATAGAACATTTTATCCTAAAACGAAAGAATAAACCTCCTTCTCAGCCTCATGGTACCTTTATTGACCATATAATTGTTCACAAAACAGGCCTCAACAGATACAAGAAGACTGATATAATCCTATGCGTCATGTCAGATCACCAAGGACTAAGGCTGGTCTTCAACAGCAACAAAAACAACAGAAAGCCCCCAGATACATGGAAGCTGAACAATGCCCTACTCAACGATTACTTGGTCAAGAAGAAATTAAAAACTTTTTAGAATTTAATGTAAATGAAAGTTCAACACACCCAAACTTATGGGAGACAATGAAAGCAGTGCTAAGTGGAAAACTCAGCTCTGAGTGCCTCCAAAAAGAAGCTGGGGAGAGCATACACTAGTAGCTTAACAGTACACCCGAAAGCTCTAGAACAGAAAGAAGCTAACCCACCCAAGAGGAGTAGAAGGCAGGAAATCATCAAACTCAGGGCTGAAATCAACCAAGTAAAAACAAAAAGAACCATACAAAGAATCAAGAAAACCAGGAGCTGGTTCTTTTTGAGGAAATCAACAAGATAGATAAACCCCTTAGCCAGACTAACCAGAGGGCACAGAGACAGTATCCAGATTAACAAAATCAGGAATGAAAATGGAAATATAACAACAGAAACTGAGGAAATTCAAAAATTCATCAGATCCTACTACAAAAGCCTATACTCAACACAACTGGGAAATCGGGATGAAATCGACAATTACCCTTATACCCATACCAGGTACCAAAGTTAAATCAGGATCAGATAAACAATCAAACAGTCCCATAACTCCTAAAGAAATAGAAGCAATCATTAAAAGTTTCCCAACCAAAAAAAGCCCAGGACCAGATGGGTTTAGTGCAGAATTCTATCAGACTTTTAAAGAAGACTTAAGACCAATACTCTTCAAACTATTCCACAAACTAGAAACAGAAGGATTAGTTCCCTGTTCATTCTATGAAGCCACAGTTACACTATGTGTTCCTCCTTGGAGATGGAACTGTTTCTGTCTAATCAGGAACCTGTCACAATTTCCTTTCATACAGGACTTCATAAGAGGTTTTTTCCTACTTCTGTCATGTTTAATGTTCCAATTAGATTTTAAAAACTGAAAAAGAAACTCATAGAAATATTTATTCTTAAAATCTATTTGCCAACATCCATGTCTATTTGTCTTCAAATATGACCGTTCTTGGTGTCCTCAAGAGAGGAAACAAAAATAAGGCAGAAGGTTGCTGTGTACACCTCTGTGCATACAGCATCTATGCAATGATTTTGCAATGTAAATTTAACTAATGCCATCTAAAAATTACTGTGCAATTTAAATAATGCTTTAGAAAATCACCAATCCTCAAAGCAGATATTCAGATTTCACAGAATATCTAAAGTGGGCTTCATTTGTTTTGAGGATTTATATAATGACTTGAATTTTCTAAATTATTATCCTTCAAAAAAATCTGCTGACTAAATAACAAGGGATTCTGGTGGAACACGTTAATAGACTAAGCATCACATTCAGGTGCTCCCTGGATGTCTGAGCCCTCTCCTCTGACATTGCACGCGTTCCTCCTATATATAATCACAGCACTGCAATTTCCAAAAGTTATATTTGAATCACAGTTAACACCTCATTTTTCCTTCTAGCATTGGTAAAATTATTCTTCACAAATGATACTATTTTAATCCAACTAAAAGTTGACTTTTCATTTTCACCATTTTTTATTTCATTTTTATTTAACATATTTTTCTTTCCTTTTGCAGCATACCTTTGATAAAATAGGAGGTGAGATTGCCTTTTAATACCTTGGATATTTACATCTATTTTGCATAGCCAGTAGCTTTCTCTGGCTTCTCTCTGACCCCTTCCACATATCAGACTCCCACACATATATACCAGTAAAAAGAGGAACCTATGCTGTGAGGTCTCTCTAAAAGTTCCCTATATCAAAAAGAAGTGCTTATTTCATCCAGATGTCTGGTTGTCATAGAGGCAGAAGGTGAAAATCAGAGAGACAAAGGTTCCTGAAAATATATAGTGCTGCTATAAAATTAAAAAACATAGTGTTTAAAAAGATAAAATACCATGATTGATCTTTTGAGACTGGGTTACCTTACTTAGTATGATGTTCTCCAGCTCCAAAGATCAATCATGGTATGCACTCACTAATAAGTGGATATTAACTTGGAAAACTGGAATATGCAAAACATAATCCATACTTCAAATGAGGTACAAGAAGAATGGAGGAGTGGCCCCTAGTTCTGGAAAGACCCAGTGTAGCAGTATAAGACAAAACCAGAACAGGGAAGTGGGAAGGGATGAGTGGGAGAACAGAGGGAGGGAAGGGGGCTTATGTGACTTTTGGGGAGTGGGGAACCAGAAAAGGGGAAATCATTTGAAATGTAAATAAAAAATATATCGAATAAAATTAAAAAAAAAAAAAGATGCTGAAAGCAAGCCAGTAAGTTGCACTACTCTGTAGTTTATGTTTCTAGTTGCTGGTCTTCAGGTCTTTGTTTCCCTCAAAGATGGACTGCAAAATTCAAGATGAAATAAACTTTTTCCTCCTCAAAAAAAAGATAAAATATATTTGAGACTTTCATACATGAGTATTGTATTCCATCATATCCTCCCCCTCCCTCCGTCTTCTACATTTGACTCCTCTCTTCATTCCATTAAACCCTCTCACATTCTATGTGATGACCTCCATTTCTATCCATCGGTGTCTCTCCCTCCTTCCCTTCCTCCCCCTCCTTCTCCCCCCCCGCCCCCGTTGAAAAATATATATGTATATCCTGAGTCCATTCAGTGTTGCCCATATGAACATGCATTTAGGGCCAACAACATGGTGTTTGCTAATCTATCAAGGAGAAGACTGATCCACCCTCTCTTGGCAGCCATTGTATATACTCCCTGGTCTCAGAGTGGAGCCTTGTTCTCACAACGCTCCATGCCCACATCTATATGCCGACTGGTTCTGTCATTGTGTTGGTCTTGTTTAAGTGACTGTGTTGTTGAGGTTTTATAGGTGCAGCTCCCCTTTCATATACAGATGACAGGCACTATCTTCAACAGATATCCTTGTCTACTTCCTCTTAACAAATCTCTCTGCCCTATCTTCCATGGTGTTCTCTGGAGCTCAGTAGAAGGAATTGTGTTGTGGGTTTATCGGATGGGTTTGGACACCCCACAGCGGGTTGATCTCTGACCAGTTGTGTCTTTCTGTAATGCTTTCTGTCCAATGTCAAAAGAAGTTCCTTTTATGGTGATGAGTGAGAGCTATATTTACTCTGCACATAAGGATAAGTCTTAGGATGCAATTAGATATTATGCTGGTTTACAAAACTGGGAGTATTAGGTTCTCCTCCAGGGTCTATAACCTCACCAGCTGTAGGTAGTTAATCAGGTTGACATTACGAGGCATGCGTTTCTTATGTCGAGTTAGCCTTAAGTCCAACCAGATGGCTGCTGGTTTCTCCTAAGATATAAAAGCCACTCCTATATATTGGGGATTTTTACCTATTGATCATTGTTATGGTTTATAGATTTTCCTTTAATCTATTTTCCTTATTCATCGGGGATAAGGATCTTAGAATGTCTTATATTAGATTCATAAAGGAATAAAATGGGTGAGGCCCATTTTTAAGATTGCTGGTTTAGTGACCGTGGAAAATGCTCAGTCTGGCTGAGGATGCTCAAGGGTGAGAAGGTGAGGAGAGAACCAAAGCTGGGGAGGAAAATGAGCAACACAGGCACCTCTATCCTGCTGATAGGAACTCAGTGTTCTCAGGTGACAGAGTGCCTCTTACAGTAGGAATACATGGAATTTATTCTCTAGGGACCTTCCTTTTTCATGAAAAGGCCTTTATTTTTTTTTCAATTTTTTAATTGAATATAATCTTCATTTACATTTCAAATGGTAAAACCTTTCCCAGTTTCCCCCTTCCCAAAATCCTCCAACCCCTCCTCCCACCCCCTGCCTCCAAGTATATGCCCCTCCACCCAATCCACTCCCATCTTCCCTCCTCGATTTCCCTTTATTGGGCCATCTATTGAGACTTCACCTGATCAAGGGCCACACCTCCCACTTATGCCCTACAAGGCATTTCTCTGCCACATTTTTGGCTGGAACCATGTGTACCCCTTGGTTGATGGTTTAGTCCCTGGGAGTCCTGGGGTGTGTGGGTGGCCAGCATTGTTGTTCTTCCCATGGGGCTGTAAACCCCTTCAGCTCCTCTGTACCACCCTCCAGCTCCTCCATTGGGGACTCCATGCCCAGACCAATGGTTGGCTGCTAGCATCTGCCTCTTTATGTGTAAGATTCTGGCAGGGCTCCTCCAGAGACAACCATGACATGCTCCTTTTGGTATGCACTTCTTGTTGTCCATAGTAGTGTCAGGGTTTGGTGACTGTTTATAGCATGAATACCCAGGTAAGGCAGTCTCTGGGTGAAAAGACCTTTAATTTAGAAGATTTTTTTCAGTATCAATATTTTTCAATATTCACAGGAAAAGTAAGACAATAAACTCTAAATGAGAAGGAACATATTATAATATAAAGGAGCATTATAGTGTAAGTTTAGGGATTATCCGATAGGAACTGGGTAATTGGGGAAATCACTGGAGAGATTTCATTGATCTTTTTTTTTTTTGGTGGCAGGTGACAAATTCAAATGCTCTTTTTATTAAGTATTTTATTTAGCAAACACATAATTGGTTCCATTATGGTACATTCCTAGTTATATATCATGCCACTGTGGTAATATTTACCATCTTTCCCATTACCCATCATGGTCTAGCCCCCTTGATTCCCACTGGTTAGTTTCTTGCCCCCCTCTTCTGCTTTTATGTCATGTATATATCTAGAGTCTATGCATTGGAAAGACCACACCATATGTGTTTCTATACTTCTTTTATAAGTACTTTGTCTCTGTTGAAAAGTTCTATATTTGGCTGGTTGAAAAGAAGCACTCACTAATAAGTGGATATTAACCTAGAAACCTAGATTACCCAAAACATAATCCACACATCAAATGAGGTACAAGAAGAAAGGAAGAGTGGCCCCTTGTTCTGGAAAGACTCAATGAAGCAGTATTCAGCAAAACCAGAACGGGGAAGTGGGAAGGGGTGGGTGGGAGGACAGGGGGAGAGAAGGGGGCTTACGGGACTCTTTGGGAGTGGGGAAATCATTTGAAATGTAAATAAAAAATATATCGAATAAAAAAAAGATTCAAAAAAAATTTTTCTGGATAGAGGTATAGGGAGGCATATTGACTAGATAATGGTCCCGCTGACCAGAATAGCCACTGCATTCAAGTCTACTTGATGAGGTTACTTGGAGGATCATGAGTGATTTATAAGTAAGTGAGCTAGAGGAACTCTCTTGTCCAGGATGTCCAGTTAGTGGGTAACCACAAGACTGCGGAGTCCTTACTCTCTGCCTCACTCTCAACCTATCCCATGCATCTGGGTCAGGAGAGAATGGGGACTGGGCTCTCAGATAAAGAATTCCAGACATGCCTCCTCCACCTGAGGAGCCATCAGCAGTCATTGCCATTACCCTACACTATGAAACCCATTCTCTGAATTGCTCTGCTTATGCCATTTAACTAACTGCTGGCTAAGGTCTTCTGTAGATCGCCACAGCTTCCTGATGATCATGTTGCTACCTGACATTACCATCACTATACTCCACTATTCAATTTCAGTGTTAAACCAAAGCCTGTGGCTTAATAATTCTATATCTGGACAATGTTCGACTCCTTCTGGAGTTTTTGGACCAACAAAACAGTACTTCCATTGAGGGATTTCAGCAAATTTAATGGTATGCTTGAATTTAATCCTCAGGGCTCAATGTTCCGTGATACAACAACAGAAAGAACACATGAAATTACTAAGAAGAATGACTGTTTTGGTGGTTGTTTTGAATTATCACTTTCAGTGTGGTTTACATAATCAAAAGTGGTTTCCCTTTGGAGTGTTTTCCCAACGATTGAAGGAAAAGTTGCAGTAATGCCAAATCTATAAGCACAGAGAATAAATATCCTACTTCTCTCCCTCCCTCGGGAATATTGTTGACTGAGTCACATAAACACAATCCCCTTCTGGTGAACAGAGGGCCAACATTGAGTTCCAAAGAGGATTCTGGAACGTCATTTCAACTCATGGTTCTACACTTTGCTGTTTTGTCTGTTGTGAGAAGTGGATAATCACAACAGTGATTTGAAGATTACTGCAAAGATAAAATGAACACTTACCATATCAGGCAAGTGCTGAAGAGCAGGCAGACTCTCATCTGTGTGGGAACATTACAAAGCAGGGAGTCATGCCTCTTTACTCAAAAGAAATGAAGAAACAGGAAGCATGGGGCAGGGGATCAAAAAGAAAGGCACCACAAATCGAAGATGTTTCTATGTTCGTTTTATGCTACTTGTTTACAAGTGTGCTCTTCTTGGGGGAGGTATTTAAAAATAAATGCAGCCAG
Source organism: Apodemus sylvaticus (assembly GCF_947179515.1). Classification (NCBI taxonomy): domain Eukaryota; kingdom Metazoa; phylum Chordata; class Mammalia; order Rodentia; family Muridae; genus Apodemus; species Apodemus sylvaticus. The sequence continues at coordinate 5,201,830 of NC_067489.1, read as the reverse complement.
TGTATTTAACGATATGAACAAACATGGAGAGACCTCCCTGTTTGATTCATAGCTTCATGCTTTTAAACTTTTGTTCTCACCTGCTCCATATTAGGAAACAAAGTGCTTCAAAGCCAATTAAGAACCTTGCCTAGCAGATCTCCCAGACTGGAGATTGAACAAATACACACTAATGTGACTTTGTCACAATACATCCTCCGGGAAATCGAAGGCCCCAACCTTATTTGTGTACCACTGACATGTGTTGAGGAACTACCAGCAGATAGGCACTTAGGTTCTTTTTGTCTCTTAGCTGGAAGTAAAGGAGGGAGTTGCAAAATGGTTCAGGCAGAGGGCACTTGCTGCCAAGTATGATGACCCGAGTTTAATCTCTAGTGCTCAAGCAGTGGAAGGAGAGCTCTTACTCTCTCAAATTATCATCTGACTTTTCATGTGCATGCCATGGCATGTGCATGACTCCCTACACACACACACACACACACACACACACACATACACACACAAAAAATAGTGTACTCAACTTTTTTAGGGGGTGTTAAAGAACAGAATTTGAAGCAAGTCCTATATCATAATTCAAATTACTTTTTTTCCCAGCAAAGAATAATCATCTTTGTATAAAGTAAGTAGATTATATCTATAAAGGAATATTTTTAAGTATTGTTATTGGACTAAAATGACTTACTGCTAGAGACTCTTGATGCCTATAATTCCAATGATCTGAATTTAATGTCTGGGACCCATGTAGTACAAAGAGAGAACTGATTCCCTTATGTTTCCTTTAGATCTTGATGTGCATGTCATGCCACATGTATAACATACCCTGGCAGCCTCACACTAGATGATATTAAGGTTTAAAAGATGTCATGCTAGGTTTTTGTAGTTGAGGACCTCATTTGTATCAACTGCGAATGACCTACCAGGTTTGGAATTATGTGTGCTGTATTAGAGAGTAATCCCAAGGCTCTGAATACTAAGATGGAATCCTGTACCCATCCATGTTCCTATCTTTGACTCAGCCCTTATGTCTTTCGTTACGCGCTTAGTGCTTGAAGCCCAGTCATACTCACAGTCACTAAAGGCATGGCTTTGTGGAATGCTTCCTAGGAACTTACACAAAGCAGCTGATACCTAAAAATCAGGATTAAGAACATGTAGATTACTCTGCTGCCTCAGCAACAGTCCTGGAGAGGGAGAGTGTGGGCGGGCACACTGTGACACCTCCTGACAAGGGAGAAGTAAACAAATGCTGCCTCCCTTTCTAAAGTAATTAATTCACCGCTGCATTGTGCCTGCTAGCTTTCAATCTAGGTTCATTTTGTATTCATAGACTGAGGACTTGTTTTAGTACTCCCCTGTGTGTATCTACTGTAGAGAATCCCTCATCTTCATACACAGAATCAAGTCAGATATAAATACCGATGGCAACCTCGTATATTCATTCGAATAAGATAAACCAAGATTGGATTTTGTAATTTGACACTTGATACGTTGTAACTATGGCAGCATGAGGTTAAAATATCTCAGCATGCTCAGGGCTATCACTTCCTACTTATTGTGCTTCTCAAATTAAAAAAAAAAAAAATAGGATTAAGAACATGTAGATTAAATACCAAAGACAAAGGTGGTGAATGCACTATAAGTCTCTCATCAACTTTATCCTCTCTATACATGAAACAAGGAAACCAATGATCTCTTTTTATGTACTATGTTTTTAAATGTCAGATTGAACAATGAAATTTATTATAATCCTTAAGTGTCTGACAATGGCCTCATTTTGCTAAACCTCAAAACTATAGCCAGCAGATGGCGCAACGTCATTGTACTGGCCTTCCTTGCTGCTGGTCCTTTGTGGCCCCTAACACCTTGGCTGGTCTAATGGGCAGGGATTGTAGCCCTTCCTTTACACACATGGTTGACCTGGAAGGCAGTCACACTGGGTAACTTGAGTGAATAGGACTTGACATGTCTGTGTCATTGTGCTTGGAACCATTGTTTCGACATTGCTGCAGGACACAGTATGACACAAAATATAAAGTCTCCTCCAAGAAAGTTTGTTATACAAACTGATGAATCCACAGAACTGTCACTGTTGTGTGAGGACTTCTCTTCTAAGTTTCATGAACAGAACCTGGGACATTTCAGAGCTACTCCTCAAGAAGGATCATAATATTTTCTGACCTTTCTCCATGAAAAATTTTATTTGTATATAAAGTTTCAGTATAAGCAAATATAGACTAGATTTAGTACACATGCCTCATAGTAAAAGCAATTTTGAATGAAATAACCATATAAACCATGTCTTGAACTTGAGTGTTTACCAAAGAAAAACATCTGATTTATTTATTTATTTTAAATACAACAAAATTTTAACTCATAGCATTATAAGGGTTATACCTCTGACTACACTGTCAACATATTTTCAAAAACACTTATGCAAATGTTGTTACTGCCTTTGCTTGTGACATCTCAGAGAGCTGTTTGAGACCTTTCTTAGTGGAGGCAGAGAAAGGCTTTATGTTTCCCAATGCTGTGGACATTTTAATCTCCAGATGTTTAACTCAAGAATCCTCATATGAGTAATCCATCTAGTCACATAAACCCTGGAGACTACAAGTTCTTGTAAGAAAAGAACAATATTCAAATAAGTGCTATTAACAGAATAAAAAATTGAGGCAGAGCTTGGAAAAGTGTTATGAAACACATACCCAGTTAATTCATTGCATTAAATACAAGAAAGCTGGGCATGGTAGTGTACTCCTTTAATCCCAGTGCTTTGAAGGCAGCGACATGTAGATCTGAGTTCAAGCCCAGCTCCATCTACAGAACAAGTTATAGCAGAGCCATGGCTACACAGAGCAACTAACTCTGTCTTGGAAAAAATATATAATATACACACATACACACATATATACATATATGTTCATATATATGTATAGTATATATTTATGAAACTCTCAAAATTTATCACTAATGAAACAAATCATGAAGAGTCCTCTTCAAAGAAGAACCTCTGATGTTGACAAGCTATGGGAAGATACTCAACCTGGGATATCTTTAGGAAACACTAATTCAGACAGGAAGGCGAATGCAACACCACATCCTACAATGAGACCGGCCAGCAGCAACACATACTTGTTGATGTGGGATGAAAAACAGTGTTGGATCTGGGTTTGTTCAGTTCTTATGCATACAAAACCATATGCATTCCTACCGTCTCCTCCAACATGTACAAATCCCAATGTTTATTCAAAGAAATTAAAGCTGATACATAAACCTGAATGTTTATTCTAAAGTGCTAAATTTATAAAAGGTGAATGGATATACAGACCATGGTCTAGCTGTACAACAGAATATCATTCAGTAATGAAGAAAAGAGATGTGAGACTTCCAAAGGACATTAGGGAAAGAAGCCAGTGGGAGAAGCAATGATTACAATGTGGATGGGACAGGTATGAGGTCAGGGATGCTATTGGTTTGGAGAAGGTAGTGATAGTAGGCAGAGCACAGGGATCGAGCATGCAGTACCATTTTGTCTGGCGCTCTGGTACTGGATACAAGGCATGTGATTTCACAACTGCTTCTTTGTGCTTGTTTTCCACAGAGATTCCTTATTATAAGATTTATTTGCTTTGAATTTGCTTACTTTTAGCTTTTTATTAATGAATTTTGGTAATTGTATTGGATCATATAACCCATCTACATAGAAATTCACTGATTATATGGATTGCATTGCAAATATTATCAGTTCTTTATTGATAGGTCCTTAGAATACCATCCAGTTGAGTTTACAACAGCATTACAGAGAACATTCCAGTGTTTACCTTTATTGACATGAATGATGTTATCTATGGAATAAATTCCTACAAGTGAAACTTTGTTGTTACTATGTAGAATTCATCTCAATTTGCAATGGCTATTGTCAAACTTTTCAGGAAACATGCTACCTAACATGATTGTGGGTTTTGGTACAGCACAAGGCACCAAACCCTTCCCACATACCTTCTGTCCTCACAAGAGAACCAACTCAAACCAGAGTACTACTGCCCTTAGGGTTTTTGTCATTGCATGGAATTTTATAGAGAGACCATATTTTTACTGACAAGTTCTTAAAGACAGCTGTCAATATTATATAATTTATATTATACCCTCTACATGATTAAATAGAGCTAAATGAAGAGATCTCATTCAATTAGTGGATGTAAAATGTTTTTTTCTCTACTGAAAATCAAAGAGATTATTGTATCAATTATGCTAATCATGACTCACTTAAAATAGTTTCATTAGTAACTAAGCATAAAAATTATACTTAACCATAAGCTGTGACACAAGACAAGTCACAACTGTTTGATGATGTTATAAACATCATGTTAAATAAATGAACCCATAATCGACAGATAAAAACTTACAGAAAGGCGTGCAATCCATACTAAGAAGGAAATGTGCATCTATAACCTGATATTACTAAGATGGAAGGAGAAAAAAATCAATAAATAAAATATGCATTTCATAAGTTAGATAAAGCTTACAAAATATTTTAATATGCAGACTCATATATTAAATATAAGATCTGGTATACATTAAATTGAATATAGAACATAGCAGTGTGTAACTCTAAACATGATTGCTGTAGAGATAAATAAATTTGGAAAAAATAATTCACAAGACTAGTCTGGATGAAGAATAATACACATGCATACATAGTCATATATTGTCGTTATTTGGGAGAGAAAATGACACAATACAGATGCTACAAATACTGAAAAATTCCCAGTAAGTCATCAAATTCACCTGATGGAAATGAGCCTAAACATTCAAACAGAATGAGAAATTTTCTAGAAAAATACAAACTGTCAATATTGGCAGACACAGTAAAGCCAAGCAATACCCAAAAGGACTGGGAGAATAAATCCTCCATCCATGAAAGAAATTAGTAGACAAACTGCCTGTGAGGATTGGCTGGTCAGCCACCATCATTGCAGCTACTCAAGCTACATTACTTTGTGACAGGACATCTTCACAGCTTGTGGGGACATAGTCTACTGTCTGTTGTTGTCACCAAACAACTGCACGCTAAAATCCAATTGGCTGCCTCACCGCCCAGCAGATCCGCTAAAATTGAAACAGGCATTGCTAAGTACTGGCTAGCTTGTGGGACAACTATGTTTTGGGAACTATGGGAGAAGCTCTCTTGAAGGTGTGTTTGTTTCTGATGGCAAACCTCTGAGTATTTTAACATCCAGCAATTGTACTCCTTGCCCACAAAACCAAAACAAATGAACAACAACAACAAAAAAGAAACCACTTATAATCCCCTATGTAATAACATAATCTCAGAAGCTCCACTGCCCTTCCATCCATCTCTGAAAAAAACAGATACAGCAAAGAGATCACAGTACAGACACAGGACAGCAGGAAGCAATGAGGTTGAATGATCTCTTACTGCACAAAAGATGAAAACAGGGGATCCAGAAATATTTTTTTTGACATACAGAAACAAATTCATAGTAGTGACCAAGTAGGCAGAAGCAGGATTAGGCAGGGATGGCAATTCAATGTGGGTGGTCCCCAGACCTTTCCCCGTTTTTGCATTACAAGTGTTTGTTTAAAACTGTATTTACTCAAAAAGAAGCACTAAACCCTGAAATATTTGATATAATCTTTTAGTCTTTTTTTTTTCCAGAAAAGCAGCACTGCTGCTTCCCAGCAAACACATCATCTAAATGGTTCCCTTTCCTA